>NW_028278968.1:0-224069 GCF_059751315.1 Micrasema longulum
GTTGTTAAAGAGGGAAAATCTCTGTCAGCCACGCCATTTTAACGTATTTACTTTCCACATGCATTTTTATTTTTCAAATTAATTTAATCAAAATCTAGGACAGAAAAGAGCGTGCAATCAATAAATATACATGATTTTTCTTCCCTAGTCTTGAGACTGAGTTGTTTTTAATTATTTTTTTGTTGATTCTCCTCTTCCTCTTCATTTGGAGAAATGGACCCAATAAGTTGTACAACAAAAGTGTTTACAAACAGCAAAGCAAACACAATATCTTGTAGATCTGATAATTTTCTTTTGAATGACGTTCAACCTTTTCCATTTTGTTGGTTTTTGGAAAAAATAATCGACCCAACTTACGTCAACACCCAATATATTTTTAAAAACATGTTGAATTACAAGTTACACATTTTCGTACAGAATGAGGAAGTTCAGTGTCTATTTAAATTTTTTATTTGTTAATAGACTATTAAACAAAGCCAATAAAAAAATATATATATCGTATTTTCAGCGCTATGCTTTTTTGAAGTTTTGTATTTCTGAAACAACTCCGCGTGTGACGTCAGAGGTTGTTCTCTGTTAGTTCTTCCCATTGGTCCGTTTACGGTAAGCCAACCGGGTATCTTTCACAGCTGTCACATCATTGGTTTGTTCATATGAACTAGTGGCGTCAATCAAAGTAGTGCGTTTTTAATCATATGTTTTTTTTTTTCGTACATTTTCAAGAAACTTTGCCGTAAAATTTAATGCTCTAATTTTTACCGCGCGCAAGAAACCATTTTTTGTATCAAATTTTCCGTAGGGCTTAAGTTCCTCGTTCAATTTTATTTTATAGACAATTAAATATTTTGCCTTTCCTTATCATTGTAATCGGGGTCCTAGAGACGTCTGAAAAAAAAAGAAAAAGAATCCTTATTTGCAAAAATAATCTTCCATTGTCCTTTATTTTATTTAAGTTTAAAATATCTCCGAAAGGTAGTTGACCTCATACGAAAAAAAATCGCGAGGTCGACGTTATTAAATATTCATTTAAAAGTTATTACTGAGATAAATGCGCATTTGATTGTTACCATGATAAAAAATATAGACTACAATGACAGCAAAAAAAAATATTGAAGCTTGCATATGACCTCCCTTATCTAAAACCAACTTAAGAACTTTTTTTAAAAACTACACAATTAAATGAGAATGAACTTTTTTAACGAGAATCTTTAAAATTTATTCATAAGTTAGCCATTAATATTATTTTAAACAAAAAACTAAAACTGGATTTTTTAAAAATAAACATGGACATAATACAAGAATATCTGAACAATACCACATACAACATTCCAAAACAAGACAAGGACAATCAAGACTAATAAGTCAGGGACTGAAATTATACAATAAACTACCAGACAAAACTAAACAAAAGACTTAAACAAACTTTTCAAAAAGCGTTAAAAATATAATTATCAAGAGAATTTAAAGAAAAAAATATTTATAATTTTTGTAAAATGAATATTTTAATCCGTAAGGGTTAATAAATAAATTTCAAATAAAAAAAGAAAAAAAGTAGCGCATCTTAAATATTCCCTTTCTGCACATAATAGTGCATAGGACATTGAATGGGTACACCATCGCTGCGTATCTTGATCATTTTTGCTACGTGAAGGTATGATGATCAGTCTTACGCTTCAGGTACCAGTGCAGGGACTATGAAATATTTCAATCAATATTTCATGTCAACTATGTCGGGAATCGAACCCGAGACCTTTTGCATGTTAGGAAAACGCGCTGACCATTACACCGCGAGGCAGACACTACATGAAAAACCCTTTGACCTTTAACCTTTTTTAGTAGAAAAACATATATACAGGATGTTCTTTAAACCCTGTCACATCCGAAACCCCGATGATCAGTATGGGCTATTTTTTTCAATTAATTAGGTTTTTTCATGAACATTTTGATATATATTTTGTTAACAAATTTCAACAGGGGTGGAGAATAGCTTAAAGAAGGCAATTTAGAATTCTAGGCATTTACAGGGCTTATGACCTGTCATTGGCTGTTTTATATTTATGTTTGCGTTGTTGTGACTATGTTGTAGAATATAAGCAAAGAAAATTGTAAATTAGGCTAAAATTTATAAAATGGCAGCACTCTGTAGAACTGTCATTCAGTTCTTGTTAACTATGACAAATTATGAGCCAATTTAAAGCGCATAGAATGTTTCGTTCCCGTGGAACTTCCGAATAAAAAGTATATAGAAACATTTTTTTTTTTTTAAATGCAATGTTCTGTAAAAAAATTGAGTTAATCCATCGATTGATTTCCGATATTTGCGGCCACAAACATACGGAACCTATTATATATATATATATATATATATATATATATAAACAGATAAGAAAAAAAATAAAATTTGGCTTCTTAACCGAGAGTTTTTTTTTATTAACGTTCTATAAGTAACGTGTTCAAGTTTGATTTATATGTATATTATTTTTTCGTTATATATTTGTTTTTCCTTTTATTTTTTGATTAAGCGGATATAGTCTAACTACTGCTCCTTATTTTGACTGTAATTGTTTATATAAAAATATTTATTTTTATGTAGGATTAATATTTTTACAGGTAAACTTTGCCAACAAGCCACGAAAAGTTGCATGCTGAGGTTCTTGTATTTATAAGGTGTACTTATTTTTTTATATATCTTCTTAATGTTTATTCATGTGTACTTTTACAATTATTTTTTTTTAAATATATATTTTTTATTTAACTTTTTGTACAAAATGTTATTTGTACATTGGCGGAATTATTGCCAAATGGTTATTTCTCCCAACCAACCCATAAAATAAAAGTTTTATTTTTATAATTCAAGTGACAAAACATATTCAATAGAAAATAAAGATTCAAAAGATAACGATATACGAGTATAAAAATATAAATAAACGTATTTGTTTATAAATTATCTTAAATCAATACTATTACTCAATGGGAAAAGGGAAAAAAGAGGAAAGGAGGAGAGATTTAGGAAGAGAAATGGCATGTTTCTTCAGACGTGATTTAAATAGAGATACTGTAGTAACATTTTTAATGGTGGATAGGAGATGATTCCACAGTCGAGCCGCATGGACATTTTATGAGTTAGAGAAGAAAGAGGAATTGTGGATGGGTATTAAGAGAGTGCCTTAAGAATTAGAACGAAGAGGTAAACCATGACCTGATAAGCGTTGAAATTTTTCACGCAGGTATATAGGAGCTTTAGGACTATGAAGTACATTGAACAGAAGTGAGAGGGAGTGATAGTCTCTCCGCTGTCTAATTTTGAGCCATTTCAGTTGCCTCGATAATCAAAAATGTGGTCATATTTCCTAAGACCAAAAATTCTGAAGTCGTTCAAGTTTATCGAATTGCTCACAGCTTAAATCAGTCATGGAAACATCAGCGTAATCTAGAATGGGTAGTAGTAATGCTTGTACAAGAGAGCATTTAGTATGAATGGGTTAGAATTTTTCAACCTTCTAAGTGAGTGTAGACTGAAAAATATTTTGCGGCTTAATTCATTAGTATAAGCTCGCCAGCGGAGATGTTAGTCCATTAGTACTCCTAGATTTTTACTGATTTCCTGTAAAACGCTGAATGATGCAGAACCGATTTTAACAAAAAAAAAAGAATGAATCAAAAGATTCTTATTTCTACATTTTCTTTAAATAATGCAATTGTTACAAAATATTCTTCTGGGTGTCCGACTCTTAAAAAACGGCAATATAACAACTTTCTTAGACGTGGAAAGTGTATGTAAAAAATTACATAATAATTTGTAACTTATTCACAAATTATGTGACACCCAAAACGCATTCAAATGCATTTACTAGAGTATTATGTAAATTCGTTAAAAATATTCTTAAGTCAGCAATTTCTTTAGAGTGTTTCAAATGCATTTGTTAGGATGTTTTCTCCATCTATGACAACAAAGATGGGCATTAATTTTGTTTCAAGTATATTCAATTTCATAATTACATAATTCCGTGTCCAGACAAAAAAAATGCATTTTCAATTTTTATATTCGTTCTGTGAGTAAAATAATCCTATAACGAGCGTCTTGAAGATGCGGCGATTGTCCTGACTTGGACACGTGCTGTGCATGCCTCAGGAGAGCCTGAACCCAAGTTGCATCTTCTTTAAACCTGGCTGATGACGATCTTTCGACTTTATTCGGTGGAACTAAGGGGCGCTGGATTGACGCGGAAGGTGAGAGTGCTGGCTGGCGATAGGGTCTCCTGGAGACAACTGGTGGTGTCCACATGCTCCACTTAGGAGTGGGTGTGGAAAAGAAGAAGAAGAGTAAATTTTTTTTGTTTTTTTATTAATCACTAAAATAATATTTCTCCAAAAAAAGAGACTAACCCTTGTGCTCGGAAAGTAACTTACACTGTTATAGTTATTTATTTATTAGAATTTATATAATTTTGAATATACGAGTAGGTACGTGAGAAAAAAAAACTTATAGAATATAAAAGTAAAAACAGAAAATATTAATACATTCATACTAATTAAAATTAAATGTAGTTTTTACACATGTTCAAAAAATTTACTTTAAATTTATTTATTGATATTTTAGTATTAATAGTTTTTGGTTCGCTAGGGAGATTATTGAAATTTTTGACACCTTTGAAGACAAAGCTATTTTTACCATGACTTGTGTGGAATTTAGGGATTTTAATATAATTTTGGTATCTGAGTGACTTATTCATCTCCAATTCTTTTATTTTTTCTTCTTTATACATTTATATAATGGAATTTATTTAATAAATAGTGTCTACTGCGTGAACTTAAAATAATTTCTTAATATTTTATATATATTTATATTTTCGATACCTGTCACCCTCTTTCCAATATAACACCCACACACCCACCCTCTCACTCACTTACACTCACACAAACACACTAGTATGTATTGTACGTGTATTTAATGTATTTCTGTGAATATCTGTCATTGGTTTTATTCTCTGTATATGTTATTTGTTATATTTGTATTACATGTATTACTGTTGATATCCCCAATAAATAAAAAAAATAAATAAAAAAAAGCATTTCCGAATTGAACGTTGAAGGTTTCCTCAAAATTACTTTGATAATTAATCTTTGTACTATTTTAAGAGGGTTTAATATATTGGAATATGCACCACCCCCATCCAACAATACAATATTGTAACAAACATCGTACAATTGAGTAATCAGCTATTTTTAAATTATTATCTTTTATATATTATAGCTATTCTTATATTATTTATTTATTTATATTATACTCGTGATGTAATGATCAGCGCGTTTGCCTACCATGCAAGAGGTCTCGGGTTTGATTCCTGACGTGGCTAAAATGAAATCTTTTTTTAAAAAGGTGTTTTCACATCAGAATTTTTCATTGTCCCCGGACTGGTACATGAAGCACAAAACATTATTTAACAAAAAAATTATCAAGATACTCGCGATTGGTGTATAAACGCAGTGCCTTATGAACCATTAGGTGCGTAAAGGGAATGATGAAATTCGTAAAACTGTGCTGGATTTTAATACAAAAAATATTTATCATCGCTACGCGAAGACTGAATGTGATGCCAATACAGCAATAAATCTGTGTAAGAGAGACAAAGACAGAGACATTTTTTTGTGACCGATGTTTGCGTTAAATAGATTTAGTCGGTTATTGAAAGTGATAGGGGACGCACGCACGTAAATGACCGGCGTATTCATAATTTTTAGTTTATTTTTCTAAAACAGGGATAAATGATTAAAAAAATATTTTGAGTTTGTCAAAATTTTTTATAGATAAACTTTATTGATTACGAAATATAGATCTTTGCACTGTGCGTGTTCGTAGATATTAAAATCTTCAATCGAATATGTAAAAAAAAAGTTAGGAGCACAAATGTTTTATTCATAGATCTACCAGGGTTGCATTTGTGAAGAATGCATTTGCAAAAAAATTGAAAGATATTGTTTTTTTTGTGTATAAAAAAAAATCGTCTTCGAATTTTTACAAACAGCATTTGTTTTTTAGGATTTCAATCAGATCATTTCCTTAAATTCCTTATAATTTCTACCCGTGTATTTCTTTTTATTGGATTTTTGGTAACACTAAAATAATATTAAATTCAATACATTTTTAAAAATCGTATTCCTCCATAAATACACCCCTTTTTTTATGAGACAACCAGAGTTTGACGTTTGCAAAAAGAATGCCATATTAAAAAAATATTTATTTTATGTTTTGGAATTCAACTATAAACCAGTACCTAGGTAGGTACCTACTCATCAATGAAACGTATTTTTCCAATTTAATAGCAGGCAAGCCAACGTTCGGGCAGGACAACGCCTGTCGGGTCCACTAGTGTGTTATAAAATATTTTTAAAAACTAAACTTAACTTTGGCAGGTAGAGAAAAATTTAAGAAATAAAAATTTACAATCTCTCACGTCAATTTCGTAGTTCAAGTTTCTTTGTTGTACTTCCGAACACATATATAATTTATTTATACTCCGCTTAAGGCCATATTGACCTTTATGTGTATTTTTTGTTTGACAAGTCGTCAAATCCGCAAAAAATCTGTTAGACTTCCGTAGTTTACAATGGTAATAATATTTTGTCAAGATCCTGTTAATAATGGTTTTGGCATTGCAATTTCACGGTGGGAAGAACAAAATCGTATTAATTATACTTATGTAGTTTTTAGAAATTGTCAATTGAAGGCATCTCAGTCAATATTTTACACTCGTTTTAGAAAAATTACGTGTGTAAATAATGTTTTGTAAAAGGCATTGGGGTTTTCTTAAAAAGTTGTGACGACGATCTGTGTATTTATAATAATTTAAGTAGTTATACTAATATTATGTATGTATGTAAATTATTATAGAAGGAAACCGTTAGCATATAAATACCATTTAAACTAAGCACCGTATTAACAAGCACTGTCAGTAAAATATGAAGTAAGTGGGTGAGTGAATGGGAGGTAAGTTGGTGAGTGGGTGAGTGGGTGAGCGGGTGAGCGGGTGAGCAGGTTAGCGGGTGATTGGATGCACTGTTTTTTTTCCGATTGTAAAATTCTGAGACGAACGTAAATTAAGAAATATTCAGAATAGTAAGCTTCAAAAGTAAAAAAGTCAGCCTCGTGGTGTAATGGTCAGCGCGTTTGCCTACAATGCAAAAGGTCTCGGGTTCGATTCCCGACATGGTTGACATGAAATATTAATTTTATAAAATGTTTTTCATTTAAAATATTTTTTCATAGTCTCTGGACTGGCACCTGAAACGTAACACTGATCGTTTTATCTTCATGTAACAAAAATGTTCAAGATACTCAGCGATCTATGTACCAATGAAATGCTCTATGCACCACTAGGTGCGGTAAGGGAATGATGTCGATGATGGAAGTAAAAACAAAAGGTTTTCATTTCTTTTATCTTTTACGTATTACTATCTAAAGCATTTTTTCTATAAATTAATTTTTCTGATAATATGTTGGGATAAATTATTATGAAAATAAAACTTTGTTATTAATTCAGTCTCGGACTAACGGACCATCAGGTCAAGGTCCGTGGTTCGAATTCCACTCTACCCCAACTTGATTTCCATTTTCTAATAGTGAGTTATTTACAACTCGTTGAAAATGGCCCTTAAAATTAAATATTTGCGTAAATTATAAGAACAGAATATTTCTTTTTTTTTTTAAATAAATAAATAATTAGTGTTACACAACTTTTATTATTTTACAAGAACACTACTCTTTTACAAGAACAAAGTTTTATATCACCCGTCGATGGGAGGAGTGCTCTCCCGAAACTGTAGTAGTGTTCTTGTAAAATAATAAAAATTGTGTAACACTTATAACAAAGTTTTCTTTTCATAATAATGTATAATGAAGTGTTATGAAATGAATGCCGGTTCAATTAATAATAACATTTTGAGATATCAATATTTCAGGAGGTAATCCTTAAAAATGATCAGGTCAAAAACGAGTTTTTTTTTCAGTATATTTTTGTACGTTTATTTTAGAGCATCGCTTTTGTTTCAAATGTATTCATATAACTTCTATTTGCACAAAAATTCAATGTTTTTAAATTGTTAAATTCCAAATTTGGTCAAGTCCCTCACTGTTCTGCTGCAATATAAAAACTGAACCCAAAAAGTCGCGTAAACTCAATTTTAACAAAAGTAAACACGACCATTTTGAAAGATTACCTCCTGATTTACGTAGAGCCTTTTAATTGATAATATACTTGGTGTTTGATAAACATTTCCGTATGTGTTTGTTTCTCATAGAGAACGAAAGTATGGAGAAAACTAGCTTTTATACATAAAATAAATCACTTTCAACAATAATTATTGTTGAAAGTGATTTATAACCCAGATCTCCCGGAGTCCCATATTCTCAACAGCTTCATCTCTGCTGATAAAACTACAAACTTGTATTGCGTGACTTTGTTGGGGAATCATTTTAATAAATTAATATTGAAAGCAGATACTGGGCCGTTCTTAATGATTAACTGCAGACAAAAATCTAAGCTCACGTCTCACTAGGTTAATGTGACCATTAATTGTTTCCCCCATTCCGGAAATCACTTTGTTATTTTCTCCAACGATGATTTCGCCAGAAAATTTGTCATCCTCTAAACCTCGTTAGACTTAAAAATGTTTCGTTTCGAGGCCACTGCAAACCTCTAGTTATGCTATCATCGCGGCGCTACGTCAGAAGATTTTATGATTTTCTCCACTACCTTTTTCAATGTGTACCGTAGATTGACCTTTTTCTGAAAACGGGATATTTCAGCGTCCCGAAACTGTGCTTAGGGGCAACAGGACGCACGTTCGTAAATACCTGACGCCTTATTCGTTCGGAATGTTTCGGAATCCACCCGAAGTGGCTTCGTAAATAGAAGACGTATCGGATGGAGATATCTGACGCGTTATCCAACAAACCGAATTATTTTATAAGACTTTTATGGCGTAGCCGAGTTATTACAATGCAAATGAGAATGCTTATGTTGAGTAACGTTAGCAGGCGCTACTCAGGGGCAATTTTGTAGCATTGTGAAATTATCTGTGCTCCCCTTCTTCCTTAGGATGGAAAGACATTTAAAAATTAATCTCCACTACCCGTTTGTAAACAAACATAGGTTTCAAAGCTACCAACTTTATCCGAATGACATTTTTGTTAGAGAATTATTTACGTTCTTATGATTTACCTAAATATTTCCATTTTACACAAAAATTTATATTTGAAAATGGGAACCTAGTTGTGGCAGAGCGGGATGCAAACCTTGGACCACTGATCCGTGAGTCCGTGACACTAGCCATGGCACCACAGCCCGGTACAAATAAAATTTTGAAAAAAAATTGAAAAGTCGTCAATCAATTCATTCGATTACTAAATTCATTTAATTATCTGTATCTCTTCTAAAGACGAGACGGTCAGAGCGGGGTACGAACCTTGGACCTTTGATCCGTGAGTCCGCGACACTAGCCACGGGACCACAGCCCGGTACAAATTGAATTTTGAAATAAAATTGAAAAGCCATGAATCAACTCATTCGATTACTAAATTCATTCGATTATTTTTATCTGTTCTAAAAACGGGGGTTCCTTTTAAAAGATGACGTTTGGTCACGTTACGCGAGGTCAAAGATGGCCAGAAATTTGGCAACACTTTTGCTTTAGAATTATTAGCACCTAGTACACATAATGATTACATTTGTACATTTATATTAGCAATTAGTTCCCACAAACATGACCGAATACTTAACTGTTCTTCCTGGTAAAATTGTTTATGATACTATTATACAGCGCATTGTGACACGATTTTTTCTCACTGCGATTTTATAAGCGCCATTTTGTGATGATTCAACTTCTGTTTTCACACCGCCCAAGTAGTTAGTTTAATAATTACCTAAATTGTAATGAGCACACCTAGAAAATGGATGCGAGTGTTACTAACTTACTTTCACGCTATTACGTAAATTACCGTACACCTAAAAGTCAAAATTCTAAATTACGTCAAAGATTAATAATTCATACTAATATTATAAATTCGAAAGTGTGTTTGTTTGTTTGTTTCTGCTTGCTTCACGTCTTAAAAAAGCGACCCATTGGCATATTTTTTGCATAGATATAGCAGGCGAGATGAAAAGTAAAAAAGGAAACTAATTTATAATTACGAATCCATTCTTGAGGTCCTGGCTTTGATTCCTGGCAAAGTAGATGTAAAATATTGACTTTGAAGGTATTTTGAACGTCAATGTGTCATTGTTCCTGGACTTGATACTGAAGCGTAAGACTTTTTTTTTTTTTACCGTTTTTGCACCGGACCGTTGTCCGTTGTACAGTTTTGTATTGTCTAGTAATTATTTATTTATTATTTTTTTATTTAAGTTTTTTTTTCATAATATACATAAGAGGTGAAACAGAGTATAAAAAAATAAAGGATAATTACATAGCAATAAAATACATATAACAGTAAAAATAATAAACAAAAAAATCCCACCAAGGCATCGTGGGTATACAAGAAATGTTTATGAATTTTTGCTCCTATAATTTATTTATTTATTTATTAACGGACATTGTCCATATATACAATTTATAGGGTTTAAATATTACAATAAAAGAACAGTTTAAAACACGAAAAAAAAGAAAATAGCATTGACAAACATAAGGGACATCAAGACAAGATCTGGACTATTTATTTAGTGCTCGTTTAAATCGCTGTAAACTTAAACCAAAAAAGTTCAGATCTTGTCTTGAGTTAACAATACGACAAAGACGGGTCATTGGAGAATTAAGGCCATAGTTTGTTTTATGCTGGTCGATGAACAATACTTCATTGTTTCTCAACCTCCGAGTCGGAATATTGAATTTTACTGGTCCCAGTAATGATGGAACGTCTTTAGTATGCCGAACATATACATGGAATCAATATTAGTTCTACGTTTTTGTAGACTAGATTAATAATTTACATTGAATCTATATCAGCATAGGAATTATTACCTCTCTCTAGTCCAAGCATCCATGCTACTTTTCGAAGCAAGCGATGTTGGACTGATTCAATGTGATTTATGCGATTCACATAGAATGGAGACCAGACCACGGAGGCATGTTCTAGAAGATATGACTGAGATAACTTAAGCATGCATAAACGTTGTGATCGCTCAAATGCTTAGCACGTTTTTAAGCACGTCGATCGTTATTTGTGATTAAGCTACATGATGCGGAACTAAGTTCACACTGAGGCACTCTTTACATATTGGTCCAAGATCCTTCAATCTCCTACCTAAGGAATTACAAAACTTTAAATTTCTGATATAGATTAAAGTAGGTTTGAGGTCTTGGATTAGCGTGGAAGGAACAGATAGTCATCGTTAAAAAAAAACATTAAAAATAAATATGTACTGTTAATAAATCCTGTTTTTGCTATAGCAGCATATGCTTATCTTGTTTTTCTTTTCATGGTTATGTCATACCATATTTATTTACTATAAACTTATAAATTATTAAAAGGGGAATGGCCCATGCTCGGACGCTGAAGTCTTTGTGGGATTTTTTTCTAAATTACGGTATAGCTTTATTTTAAGTGTATTTTTGTAATGAAAATTCTATGTAAGTAAATATATGTATGGAAAAATAAACAACTAAAAATAAAAAAAGACTAAATAAAAATTAAAAATAACAAATCAAAGTATGGTTTATAGATTCTCTATAAAAAGTAAAAAATAAAATATTGCATTTGGTACATTCAAATGCATATTTCTAGATATAACAAGTAAGAAGATAAAAATGACATTACTTACACAAATACTGATTAATTTTTTAAATAATTTTTTTACATATGCTTTTTTCCATACACATTTATTTTTTACTATGACTTTAAATATGTTTCTTCCTATGTATTCTGTTTTTACTTCGCATTTTACTGGGTTTTAAAAAATAATTTATTTTTTAATAATATTTTTTACTATGTTTTCAATACATTTTTTACTATGTTTTTACTGCATTTATTATTTAGTTTTTACTACGTTTTTACTATGTTTTTGCTTCATTTTTTATTATGTTTTTACTACATTTTTACTATGTTTTTACTACGTTTTTACTTTGTTTTTGTTTCATTTTTTATTATATTTTTACTACATTTTTACTATGTTTTTACTCCATTTTTTACCATGTTTCTACTCCATTTTTTACTTTGTTTTTCACTTTGTCCACTATCTTTATAAGTGTTACTACAAATATTAATTACTGTTTTTATATATTTTTTTTATTGTCTTTTCTAAGACCTTAAATAAATAAATATTGTATAACATCTAAATTAATCAATATTCCCAGGAAGAAAAACTCAAAAATAAAAGTGTTGCCATAATACACGGTTGTAAGCGGGTAGCAAAGAAAATTAATCTTATTTTTACGAATTTTCGTTTGGGTTTACAATAAAATTTGTTTTCGGTACTGTTTTCTTTGTCCAGGCCGACGAAAAATACACCTCAGCGTGTGTAATACAACCAGAACTCGGCTGGTTTGAGTGGATACTTTACACACTGTGTAACGTTCACCATTCTGCCTGTATTTAAACATCTTTATTCCTTCAAATCTTCCATCTGTTGATGTTTGTGAAGTTAAAGAGCTGAATCCTAAATTGTTGTGGGTGAGATTCATATGATTGAATTATTTCACCTACATAATAGGCAACGTCTGAAAATATTTTTTAATTTTTATACTTCTTCTTGGACCAGGTGAATTTATCAACAATGTTTTGATTTTGTCCAAATTTTTGTAGACAAGGGCTGCATTCAACGCCTTAGGGAGCTGTGAACATTAACACAGCCAATGACAGATCATAAGCCCTGTGGATGCCTAGACTTCTATATTCCCTTTTCTAAAGAGTTATTTATCTCTGTTGTAATATGTTTATATTAACAGCTCCCTAGGGGGTTGAATCCAGTCCTTGTCTACAAAAATTTAGACAAACTCAAAACATGTAATAATATAAACACATTTAAATATCTTTACCTATCTCTAGTTAGAAGCCAACTAGATTATAACTCTCCAATATGGTCACCTTATCAAATCACTTTCTCAGACTCTATTGAGAGAATTCAGAATAAATTTTTAGATGTATTAATTTTAAGATGGGTTTTTCTAGTAATCAATTAAATTATAACGAAATTCTAGAATCTCTTAAATTAACTAAATTGCAGGAACGAAGAACATCTTACGACTTTATATAAAATAATAAAACCAATGTTTGATACCCCTGATCTACTGAAGTTGATTTCATTCTATGTACCACCTAGGTTAAGCAGAACATCTACAATATTTTACTGTCAAAATTCTCGAACGGCAGCTCAATATAACTCACCTATTGTTAGATTACAGAATACCGGGAATGAATATGCATCATATTTTGATATAGTTAGTTTATCTCTGGCTAACTTAAAAAATAAAGTGACCAACATATTTTTATCAAAAAGAGCCAATCAGCCAAGAATAGTTATAATTTGATAAATAAATGTATTTTGTCATTGTATAATTTCTTTGAAATACTATAATGTGTATTGTAATAATAAATATGTACATGTACATTATAATAATAAATATGTACATCTCTCCCTCCCCCCCCCTCCTTATCCTATCTTCAAGCATTTTTGTCCTTATCCCGCCCAATTTACAGTAACTTAATGTTCTTAAAATTAATATTTAAAAAATCTTTGATTATTGAGTACTTGAAAATAACATTTTTATATGTATAAATTGTATGTATTTATTTGATATGTAATATATATATTCTTTACTAACTTTGTATACTATGTGGAAATCTGTTATTGGTTCTGAGTTTATACACTATATCTGTTTGTTTACTAAAAATATGTATGTAGAACTGTTGATTTCCCTAATAAAATAAAAAAAAATATTAATATTTAAAACTCGATTTTTTAATATTTTTATTTTTAAGCACTCTTTATACCACATATATGTAAATAGCAGAAATGCCGTTTATAAATAAATAAATAAACAAAACGTATTAATATTTTATTTTATTTTTTTAATGTGACTCTAGTTTATTTTACTTGTTAAAAACTGCGTTGCTCTGATGGCAAAGGTTAACTACCTTTTTTTTCCTCGGGTAAACCGTTGTATTGTTTAATTCCCTGATTTATGAATCTTGTTTGGCCTTGCCATGTTTTTGAACTTTGTACTCCCTCGAACTCGTACATTCCAGTCATATTTAATTCCGCATATAAGTTCATTCATTATTTTTTTTCCAATTTATCTGAACATCTCTAATTGGTAAACCAGCCAATGACAGGACAAAAGCCCTGTAAGTCTCTCATAGTCCCCTCTCAAAAATATTTTCCCTCTCTGTTGTAATAAATTTCAACCAATTATTGTGATTATTTTTTGGTATGTGTATTTTTGTACATACACAAATCTGGATTTCTCCCGAGGGGGAGTAGGTATATATTTTTTTATCACTATTCCTACAGAGATGAGGTAGAATTTTAAAATATATTTTAGAAATATATAATGCTTTCTCATTTAATAAGATATATACAAGAATCAAAATGGTACCAGTGTCGATATTCGCTAATAAGCGGAATGGGGAATGTTGTAAAAAACGTAAAGTGGCCACTCAACCCAGCCAATGGCAGGTCATAAGCCCTGTAAACGCTCGAATATCGATAATCCTGAATTTGAAAAAATTCTACCTCATCTCTGTAGGAATATTGATAAAAATAAAAAAAATATTGTGATATTTATTTTGAATTTTGTAAATCAAACTAAATTTTGATCAGTTCTTGTATTTCTAGTCGTCAGAGATGACCTTTATTTAGATGTTTTACGCTTTTGAAAATTGAATCATGTTTTTTCTATAATATTTATACATTTACCAAGCATTGTCTACAAACATTTGGAAATACTCAAAATATTCTTGTATAAACTAACTGCTATAAAAAATAAGTATAACAACTGAAAATTATTTTTACGGCGTTGCGCACTAGATGAAATAATTAGGAAGTTCAGTGATTTAAAATAAAAAAAATATTCGATTTTTTTAGACCAATTTATTTAATAGACAGAGTCAAAAATATTTTGAAAATTTTTCATACATCGTATTTTCAGAGCTATGATTTTTAAAAGTTTTGTATTCCTGAAAATAACTCCGCGAGTGACGTCAAAGGTTCTCTTCCGCTTATTCTCGATCAGTTCTGCCCATTGGTCCATTGACGGCAAACACACAGGAAATCTTCCATATCTCTCTTATTGATTGATTTATATGAACCAGTGACGTTCTTCAAAGTAGTTCGTTTTCATTAAAAAAATATTTTTATCTTTCATCTTCAGCAAGCTCTGCCGTAGAATTTAACGCACCAATTTTTACCGAGCGCAAGATAACATTTATTGTATCCAATTTCCCGTAGCGCTGAAGTTCCTCATTCAGCAAGATCTAATCCACATTTTATTGGTTTATTCAGAAAAAAATATTAGTATGTAATGTTAAACTAAATATAAATATAATAGATATATTTACATTAACGTTTCCCATTACGTAAAAAATAACAATTCTTTCGTACTTAATGGGGATTGACATCTTAAAATAATTTGTTTATTTTATTTTTAATAAGTAAATATTTTCAGTATAAAATATAAATGACAAAACAATATACCGTATTTTCAATCAGTACTACTACACACAAAATAATTATTTATTTATTCACACTCTTTATCAAAATACAATTCCATGTTCACTTTGCCCAGCTAACAAGAGTACATACCCCGTTCCAAGCTAGGCAATTACATTTTAATATATTATAATAGTTAACAAATTAATATAGAGCACAGACAAACAAAATATAAACTTATTCGGATACACATTTTGATTCATATACATATAGACATACACATATATACACACATATATATACACATATATACACATGTACATACACACACACGTACATACACCCATGCGCATACACATACATACATTCATAAAAATATAGACAATTTATTTATGCGAAACTTCATGGTTGTCATCTATAAATATATATTTTTTAAATTATTCCTTATTTTTCATATTTAATTTTTGACATCCAGTAAGGTTCTCCAATCCGTGGCATGCATCAACTTTTCTGACTCCCTACGACCAATGTCATGAAAGAGCGAGGTCAACACCTTCCGCAGCTTGACAACACTCCCGTCTTTCCACGATTCTGGCAAAAGGTTATGGACCTTTTTGCCTACGTAATAGTGTTGTCTCGATGCCAGAACAGTGTTGACCCCTTCACTTAGTATCAGATCCCTATTAGAGTATCTTGTATTATGGTTGTGGTATGAATATAGTTTTTGACTTCTTTCTCAAATATGTTGTATTCCTGACTGGACTTTTTATCCTTTGTTCATTTCATTTAAGAAAAATATTCCTCTGTGAGTATAATGATGTAATGATGTAGTTGTTTTTAATTTTAGAATTACTAATTGTTCTTTGTCACATACTTACATTTTGTGTCGAAGAAACACTACTTGAAGTAAACCATTCTAGCTGATAAAATATTACTAATATTTAAAGCATTAACTTTGTGGTCAAATATTTAACTAAATGTTATTAAATCTTGCATATAAACACTTACCGACTTTTCTATGTCTACCGGTTTCGAGACGTACCCGTCTCTTTGTCAGGACACCAATCAACCCAACATACAAAACCCACTATACAGCTTCACAAATATGGTGGCACTCGCCCTCCTTCCACCTTTCTCAGTCATTCCATTCTTAGTAAACATACTTTCCAGATACACAAATTCCTCGACTTGTTTTAGTATAACCCCATTCACAGTGATTTCACATTTAGTCATACTTTCATTTCTTTCAAAAACCATTTATTTATTTATTTATTTGACACTTTATATACATATACAATAAATATATATAGGGCGGGCATATTGCCTTAAGGCAATTTCTTCCTACCTACCCATACCGTTCAGTTTGAGAAAATTATAAATACATGGACATATTGAATCTTACAATTTTATACAAAAATTAAAAGCAAAGATTAACAAAAATAAATATAAATATTAAAAAAATAACACTATACTATGAAGAAAGGAGAGGGGATGGGAAGGAAAGAAGAAGGATAAAGGAACAATTTAAATATTTATATAGTGACATTTCAATCTTGACTTAAATGTAAATAAAGAAAGGGCGTCTCTAACATTAGTGGGTAGATTATTCCACAATCGAGCGGCTACTACTGTGAAAGAGGAAGCAAAAAAATTAGAGCGATGACAGGGTATTAAAAGGGTTCTCTCGTTACTAGAACGAAGAGATAGTCCGTGTTGTGAAAGAGGTTGGATAAGCTCTCTCAGATAAACAGGCGAAGTGGGATTATTTAAAATATTGTGAAGAAGTGAAAGAATGTGAATTTTTCTTCTATGCCTGATACTGAGCCAGTGTAGTTGCGTGCGATACTCGGTTATGTGGTCAAATTTGCGAAGATTAAAGATATAACGAATACAAATATTCTGCAATCGTTCTAACTTATCAAGCAATTTAGAGTTAGCATCTGGATAACATACATCCGCGTAGTCAAGGAGTGGAAGAAGTAAGCTCTGGACTAATGTTTGCTTAACATTAATTGGCAAGAAATTCTGTAATCTTTTAAGTGAGTGCAAACTGCTATAAAGTTTACGACTAACTTCGTTAACCTGATCGTGCCACTCTAAATGCTTATGAATGATAATACCTAAGTTTTTGACTGAAGTCATGAATGGAATTTCTGTACCATCTATTTTGAAAAGAGGAAGTGTGGAAAAATTCACTTTTGAATACATTTGTTTACTACCAACAAGTACAATTTGGGTTTATGTTGGATTTATGAGAAGTCCATGTTTTTTTGTCCATGAAGAGATATGGTCGAGTGCAAGTGACATTACTCTATGTGTTTCAACAATGTCGACCATCACATTTGGTTTATCGACATTCATCGGGAAATTGCTTCCCTTGCATATATCAAAGAATTTTGTTACCAAGAGTTGCAGTTCCTATGTGTTGTTAGCAAAAAGCACGGCATCATGAGCATACAAAAGACAAATTATGTTTTATCCAACAATATAATATTTATAATAACATTAATAAAGGATTCAGATATTTTCCTTCACAAAAGTCAACAGATTCCGTTAAATATATTGTTTGACATCCCTGATTTGAAGCACAATAAATAATTGGAAGATTTTTAACAATCGTGGCGTAGAAAAGGTCATCGGATTGTTAAGTAATACTAGATACAAGATGTTTAAATTTGACTGTTATGGATCACGATTATATAATAACTCAATACAATGAATATTTTACGCGATATACTTAAGAGGGGAGTCCATAAACAAAGGAAAAATATTATTTTATTTTTATTAGGAATGTGGCGAGCAACACCAACAGCCGTGAGGTTGACAGGAGCGGGCTCCGCATTGGCCCGCAATGCGTAGTCCGCTGCAACGTTAGCTTGGACGAAATATTAAACGCCGTGCATCGGAAGAACGCACTACATTTTTTTTTTTTTTTAAATGAAATATTTGCGTTCTTATGATTTACCCAAACATTTAACTTTGAGGGCCATTTTCAACGAGTTGTAAATAACTCACTATTAGAAAATGATAATCAAGTTGGGGAAGAGTAGGATTCGAAAAAAAAAAAAGAGTTTTCCACACTCACAACACTAGATTAAAAACTAAGGGCTCCCTGTCTGTTCCCCGAATTACAAATTACTTCGGAGAGCGAACATTAAATTGCGTTGTTCCAAGATTGTTCAATGATCTCCCACAAACCATCATCAACATGAAAAATCTTCAAATGAAAAAAAAAGAACTGAAGAAATATCTTCTTGATACTTTATAGTGCCTGTTTATAAATAAATCTGTAAAATACAAATAAAATAAATGTAATTTAAACCTGTCATAAAAAAATAAAAAAATGTTTCCCACCGAAAAGTCTTTAGACTTAGTGGGTAACAAATTCTTTTATGTATTTTTTAATTATAAAATAAACGCTGCTCTGCAGCACTGAAACTGAACCACGGACCTTTGGTCCGTGAGTCTGAGACACTAGCCACACGACCACCCACAACCCGATCAAAAAATTTCATCTTGCCACTCTCTGCCAGTCCTCGCTATTGTAAATTCCTTCTGAACAAGATAATATGATGTAACTCGTGTGTAACTACTTAATAAATAACTTCAATTGTAATCCATCTTCTCATTTAACCTCAAATCAACTCACGCACCGTCATATATAGGAAAAACCACATAAATTATTTTTATAAAGAAATAAGTATCAAAATAGATATATCCATTTAAAGTTTTTCCTCAATATAACAGCACTTTGTATCCCGGAGCCGTGAAAACACGAGATTATATAATCATGCGTTGTGTCCCGGTCCCGTGTTTTCACGCGGTTTACCAGCTGTCTAAAAAAGTGCATTTGATTAAAATCTAGTTATTTTTATTAGTACTTTTTTGCTGCTGGTAAATCACGTGAAAACACGGGACCGGGACACAACGCGTTGTTATTGTAATCACGTGTTTACACGGCTCCGGGATACAAAGCATAAAAAAATAGTGTACATGTGCAAACATTGCAATGCGCAATGTGGCTCTCCATAAAGGATAATGTTGGTAAAACTATCATCTCAAAATCACTTATTTAATTATTTCAAATTAATCTGAGAAGTATTAATTGATTAAACCTAGTATTTTCATGATTATGACACTTTTTAGAAACCCTTTACAAAGCATGAAATTTCACAAAAATGGGCCGGGCACATGGTAAATTCTAGGTGTATTCGGCCGGTGCTCAAAGTGATAGTAGAAAATATTATACAAGAAAAAAAAAAAGAATAGCACTATAGGAAGGTGACATATAGCAAACAAAGTTGAGGGGAGAAAGGGGGATTTTCATCATTTAATTTCATTTAATTTAATTTAATTAACTGACTAATTCAGAATTAACTTATGATAAATAACATAAATATGTTAAAAATAACATAAATTAAAATAAATATAAAATAATTTTGTTTTTAAAAACATTTTTTTTTTACATACCGGTTTCAAAGCTACACAAGCTTGTTTATCAAGGTATAATTAACGAACGAATCTCATCATATTTTATTTTTAAAGTGTCTGTTAAAAACCAAAAAAACCATAAAAATACAGACGGCCCCCCTTCTGCCATCTGACTACCGAAATATTTCATCCCGTTTGCCCGTAAGGGTTGACAAAGAAAATGGTGTCCCACAACACTTTATTTATGGACATGGACTTCGTTTTCTCTACATTTATTAGTACCTACATCTCATGCACGCACGCCGGTTATTCTGACGATTGATCTTCAAGAATTTATTGGATTTGGATCAGGAGCGAATCGTCAAAATAAGCGATTATGCACAGCTTACCATTATATTTTACTTTCAATAATAATGTTTTATAGTAAATATGTTTATGGGAAAATGAATAAAATAATGGTTATTTATTATAAATCTCCACCACCGTTGATATATTTCCACAAAAAAATATCTATGAAGTGCACCAAGCTCGTTTTTAGTTCTCAGTGAACGATGAAACTAGCCGATTACCTCAGCTTATTACTCCATACGAAAAAGTACACTAAATTTTACATCTGTAATCCAAGTCAGCTTTTTTAGTACTAAAACAAACTTGCAGATTACAAATATTATTTTATGATTCTTTGTTTGAAAACTAGTATTTCGAACTTTATTTCCGAAGGACTATTTTTCATTGATTGGATACCGTTGACATATTGTGTATCACATAGGACATGTGGCGTTCACAGTGGCCGTTTATGGAATGATTCAGTGTTGACAGTTAAATCACAATGGAAATTTATTATTATAGATAACTTATATAGCGCTATTTTCGTAATATAACACCTTAATTTAATTTAATTTAATTTTTATTTTTTTAATTTGTTATTTAAGAAAAATAATGTACTTTGTCATCACACGCTAAGGATTTATTCGAACGATTTAGAGAACAAGTTTTAATTTTTCTTCCAAAACATCACTTTACTCTTACAGTTTTGCGCCTCTGCTGGAAGATCATTCCATGCCGTAGGGCCTGCGACCGCAAATGCGCGTTCGCCAAATTTAGTGCGCTGTTTGCGTAGAGGTATAATAACTTTTAGTAGATGAAGCTGATCTAAGCGTAAGACGTATGTCAGCTGATTCATTTGGAATGCAGAGTTCCCTTAGATATTCTGGAGCAGAGTTGTACAGTGGCTAATACATAAGCCAACATAGTTTGTATTCCACCCTCTGTGGAAAACGTAGCCAGTATAATTCCCGAAGTAACGGAGTGATATGACTGAACTTGGATATTCCAAAAATAAATCTCGCTGCGGCATTCAATACAGACTGCAGGCGAGTCATTTTATTCATTGGTAGTAGACCTGCGTAGATACAATTACAATAATCGACTCGAAATATCTGCTGAACGTCATTTTAGTATTTGAATTGAAAAAAAAAAGTATTCGTTAATAAACTTTTGTACGAGTATTATACAAAAATAGTATAGAATAAAGCTACGTATATCGCGTGGTTAATAATAAATGTTGTTTGAGTTGATTTCCATAGAACCACCTTTCATTATTAACATATTATGTACTTATATGTAGGTACAAATTAATGAACATTTTTTGTAGACCACCCATAAAATAAATCACGGCTCGCACTGGTATACGAGTATATAATCAATTTATCTGTCACCCTCAATTTAATTTTCTCAATTTTGACGACGATAAAGTATGGTTATAAAAAAAGGAAATAAAAAATATTGAAAAAAGAAACTTTAAAATATTCCTTATTATTAAAGTTCAACAAAATGTATCTTAGAAAAAAAGACTGCATATCTTTATTTTGAATCCAGGATAGTGCGTGTTTTTTAAAAGAAGGAAAATTTTGAAAGTTTGGGATCAATGAAGTATCAGTAAAAAAATAATTTTAAAAAATTGGGCCTATTAAATATGCATGTCTCTGTACGAGCCTCGTTTTGCAATGTGGTATTTCTAACAAACGATTCCTTCTTTGACTTCAATCTATTTAACTACTTGTAAATACATTTTTGATCTTAATTATTTTAAACATTGAAAACAATATATTTGTCTTATATCTAAAATTTTTGCTTCTTGAAACAATTGGAAAGAGGGAAAAGTGCGATTTTTGTGAAGCATTATTTTTAAGAAAAAAATTTGAATAGTTTCTAATGGAACAATGTTTGATTATGTCCAAACGCTTGCAGACTGGCTGGATTTCCTCCTTAGGGAGTTGTTCATATATTTGATAAATATATGTGATAAAGGTTTCAGCTCTTTTACTTCACAAAAGTCAACAGATGGAAGAGTTGAGGAAATGTGGATGTTCAAACATGGGCAGAATGGTGAATGTTACACAGTGTGTAAAGTGGCCACTTAAACCAGCCAATGACAGGTCATAAGCCCTGTAAATGCCTAGACTTCCATATTCCCTTCTCAAAAATGTTTTCCCTCTCTGCTGAAATAAATTTTAAAAAGTTTCTAATGGTTTTATAATTCAAGCCTATTAAGCCCAAAAGAAAAAAATAAAGAAAAGCAGCTCAAAAAAAAATACAATTATCAAACAGCCCAGCCTTAGAAGTTATCGGTACGGCCTTCGGTGCGAAAGTACCAAGTTCATCTCCGGCGGGAGAGAGTGATGAGTGGGACACTATACTGTGCCTATAGTCGTGCGGTCGTGACCAGTTCTGCGCCTTGTGACCCCCGGTTCGTGGTTCGATCCCGAGATGCGGACGGCAAGAAGCGCATTAGAAAATTTACGATCATCGAGATTCTAATGATGGCATGTACAGTATTGTACGTTGTATAATGTTCTGATTCTGTGGCCGCGAGGAAAACCGGGTGGAGAGAAAAATTAAAAAAAAACATTCATTGATCATCAGCTGCCTACTGAAAGCGTGGCATGTTGGTTTTATATTTGAACATAATTATGCAGGAAGCAGCCAGCCACAGAAAAGTTAAACTGGGATAATAACACGTCTGTGAAAAGAATGAATAATCGAATCTGCACAACAGTTGGAATATTTTCGACTTTTGACAAATGATAAACATTGAATACACAAGTTTTTTTTATACTACAAACAAGAATCTAATTACGTATTTGACGGGTTTTAATTATTTCTAAAGTACCGTAGGATTTTTTGGAGCCTTGGGTGTTTTCTGCAAATTGAGAAATGCGGTTTTTTTTGTCGACACTATTTTCAGAATGTGATTAATACAGTTTTTCTGATGAAAGCTTCCTGGCTACCAAAAGGCCATCAAAAGAGCAGACCATAGAATTACACCCGACAAAACCAATATCTCATTTTTTCGAAATCGTGGACTGGCTGCTTTCTGCATAACTACGTTCATTTGTGTGCAACAACTGCGGTGAAGGTGTATGGTGGGTTTTGCATGTTGGTTTAAGCCGGTAGACATACTCGTATAGCTAAACATTTTAAATGGAATAATCAAATCGAACATATAATGAATATTCCACTATTTTGAATTTGTCCAAATGTTTGTAGACAAAAGACAGGATTTCAACCCCTAGGGAGTCAGTAAAATCAACAAATTACAACAGGAATGGAGAACATTTTAGAGAAAGAATATGGCAGTCAAGGTATTTACAAGGCTTGTGACCTGTCATTGGCTGGTTTAAGTGGTCACTCACTGTGTAACATTCACCTCGATAAAATCAACAGATGGAAGAATTAAAGAAATATGTGTGTTCAAAAATAGGCAAAATGGTTAATGTTACACAGTGTATAAAGTGGCCCCTTAAACCAGTCAAAGATAGGTCATATACCCTGTAAATGCCTAGTCTTCTATATTTATATCCATCTCTGTTGTAATTTGTCAATATTAAGAATAAACTAATAAAATAAATTTACTTTTCTGAAACAATACGCCATATAATCAGTTTAAAATAACTTCTAAATATATATTATGCAGTTTGTCAATCAGTTTTGGAATATGGTTTATTGGATGGGGATGCGCAAAAGATACATTACTCAAATAACTTATCATTGCACAAAATCTTAAATAAAAGTTATCCTTAAAGTCCCTGTCAGGACGAACTCCCTCGACATATACGAAAAACTTAATGTTATGACTATAAAACATATTTGGCAAAAATTTACTAACGTTTAAGTAAGTTTTAGTTTTTATTTTTTCTTCAATATAAGTATAAATTACATGCTTATTGAAAGTCAATATTTAATAAAAAAAACAAACCTACACAAAGAGATAGTCAGGTTTTCATAAATACCTACACATTCCAAAAATAATAAAATAAACCAATACTACTTTAATAATAAATTAAAATATATCTACGGAAAGTGCTGTATGCTCCAGGTGCATAAGGAGAGCCTCCCATCGGACCGTATTACGGGAAGGTTGAGAACAGGATGCCTCGCTCTACAGAGAATTAAAACTACCACGGCCAAACATCATTATACTCACATAGGACGGAAGCTTTTCAATAATTTACCACAAAATCTACGTCAAGAAATAAATTACGGAAAATCTAAGGATAAATTAAAGAAAATCTTCTTGACATAATTAACATTAACTGTATTTTAAAAAAAGAGATGTATGTTTAATATGTGCCCGTGTTTACAAATTTTGAGTTTTTATTTAATATTTTTTTAGTGTTATATTTTCTCAATTTTTAAAATTGTTTAATTTTTTATTTATTTTATTATTTTGTTTTGCATTTTATGTTTTATTTTTATGTTATTTTGTAAACTTGCCAAACACAAGAGCTAGACTCTTTTTTGGCAAGTTCAACCTTAAGTGTTCCATTTTTCTACTGAATGTATTGTTATGCTAATAAAAAATATTAAAAAAAAAATTTTAGTTCCATATACTGCTTTCTTACATGTACTCATAAAGTCCATAATAGGCCTTTTTTTAAAGTACGCTTTTTATGAAAATTTTGAATTTATTGTCCGTCATCCGTCCGTCCGTATTCTATTGTAGAAGCGTACGTAGTACCCCACAAACGATGTGCTTTCCGTAATGAATACAAAAATTATCCAAAACCTCCTAAGACACCAAAAAAAACTACTAGAATTACTAGACATTCCCTGATGTTGCAAAACCAATCAAAAATTAAGATAACTTTCGGTCAAAGAGGTTTGATCTACTATTCCATTAAAGTGTACAACCTACGTTCATTCTTTATTCATCTTCAACTCTGGAACGATCGTTATTTGAGTGAACCCACCGGAAGTTTTACTAAAATGTTTTTCCCTACAATTGTCCATGCCTATGATTACAGGAGAATGCAGGAAGCTGGCTACGAGCTCACCCAGATTCTCACGGGTCATGGTGGGTTCATGAGCTACCTGCATCGCTTCAAGCTCTCCGAGATCGGCAGCTGCCCATACGACAATGAAACTCCTCAAGATGTCCTTCACCTGTTGATGCTTTGCCCTTTTTTCAGCTTTCAAAGACAACAGCTGGAGGCGCGATGCAGAAGCCTGGGTGAAAATCTATGCAACATCCCATCGGTGATAGGTAATTAAGAATTCGCACGAGAGCTAGTATCATACATGGTCAATATAGTGAAGGCAATTAGTAAAATAAACCAAAAAAGGGAACAAAATGCCGAACTCTTCAAGAGAAGCCGGCCTGTTGACAGTAGTAAACAGGCCTTCCGTTCCACTAGAAGAGTTTTAAGTGGTTTCCTCTCCACATGAGCAAATGCTGAGATGTTCCTGATTGGCCCACTCTAGTATATCCTTCCTGATCTCAACAGTTTAGATTAATTTAAAGAAATGTAATTACAGAAAAATACTCTTTTGAAATATAAACCTTGTATATTATGAGCAATTTTTTTAAAAAAAGCCTAATTTCATTGTCCATGGGGACAATTAGTAAATAGCGTCACTATAAAATTGCCATTAAGAAATAGATAATGGAGCTGGGATGCGCACGGATTGGTGAGTGGATCAGGCCAAATAGGTAGAAAGATGTTTTTATTACTAGTGATTTTATTTTTGAGTTTTATGTGCTTTTAACATGTTTTATATGTATTTAATATTATGATTGAATTATGTTGAATAAGGCATTTTTCGAAATTAATAAAATTTCTCATTCAGCGCGGGACATCCTAGGGATGTCCATTAAACATTATCATCAACATATTACAAAAGAGATGAAGATCATTTTAGAGAAGGTAATATGGAAGTCTAGGCATCTACAGGGCTTATGACCTGTCATTGGCTGGTTTAAGTGACCACTTTACACACTGTGTAACATTCACCATTCTGCCCATATTTGAACGTAAACATTCCTTCAATTCTTTCATATGTTGATGTTTGTGAAGTTAAAGAGCTGAAACCTTTATTTATGCGGGTGAGATTCATCTAATTGAATTATTTCACCTACACACTAGCCAACGCCTGAAAATTTTTTTTTTTTTCAATTTCTATACTTTTCATCTCTTTTGTAATATGTTAATGTTAACAGCTCCCCAGGGACTTGAATCCAGTCCTTGTCTACAAAAATTTTAACAAACTCAAAATATTGTTCATTATCATTAATGTAAAAAAAAAACATAAATTTTCGAAGAACAAATAAATAAATATAAATATAAACATAGCAAAGTCGTTAAAAGTGATTATATAGATATACAATAACATTTAGAGATTATTTTCATTAATACTCGTATTTTACATTCATTGACTTAATCCCTTTATTCTTGTGACCTAGGACAAACATGATAAGTTTCTTTTTTTACCTTTAAATAGGTAATTACAATCAATATCTGTCGATTATTAGCGTGACATCGCTAGGTCACAGATTATTATTTTTAAGTAATAAAAAAATTGATCAGGCCTAACCTCTGTTAGTCGTAGAGAAGAAGATTTTAAAGTCTGGGGCCCTAAGAATATACGCGGTGGCAGAAAAGTTTGATTAATTTTTATTTTTATTTTATTTCATTTTATTTGGGATTTTTACAGCTATTACATAAACAAAATAATTAGAAAAATCTTAACAATACTAAAGCCAATTAAAAAAATCCACTGTAAATATAATGACTCATAATATATAAGAAAAGAAGTTTAGTAATTGTATTTGTGTGACGTTTGTATTCATGTGTATGTGAATGTGTGTATGCGTGAATGAATGAGGGAGAGGATACATGTGCGTGTGGGAATGAAAGAGGGAGAGGGTGCGTGTGTATGGGTGCGTAAGTATGAAAATAATATATTTGCTTAAAACTTATAAATTGTATTAAAAATGGTACAATAAAGAGCTTAGTAAAAAGTTAGAAACCTTTTTGTTAAAATTTAAATGACGAAATGATATATATTGTTTTTTTTTTTTTTTAAGTATGTTAAATTTCAAAACCGTATTCTGAAAAAAAAAAGCATTTTATTTTTTTAATTAAACTGATACACATCGAATGAATAATAGGTATTAATTAGGAATAACTCCTTGATGATTTTCCGAATTTTATTTTTCGTGTTTCTGATCCAATATTTGTGGTGATTCATACCGGGAATGCTTGGCTACAATAGTTTTGATAGAAGAAGAAGAGAAATAAGCATACTTGCTTCTGTATTTTTTCCGATTGATCCGTGGTTTTACGATCAACATAGGTGTAACTGAGAGTATTTTTCTTTATGTTCCTAATGACTACCTTAGACATAGACAGCTTAAGCTGTTTTATCTTCCTGCTTGCAGAACCAACCTGCCGATGGTAATAATAATAATAACGCCTGGATAATTTATCTGGCGCCATTTTTGTGAAAATCACCTCAAGGGCGCTGTACAATAAATAAATATCTCAGCACGTCTTGCAGCTTCAGAGCGCATGGACGGTTGGGATTCTAGATCCTCGTCTCCAATTATGATATATAACAATTGTGATATATAGGAGCTAGAAAACATCACGTCTTGCAGCTACAGAGCGCATGGACAGTAAGAAATCTAGCCTCTTTTTACATTTTTAAATTGACAATGAAGTTTAGAGTTTAAGTTATATTTAAAAAAACGAATTAAAAAGCAAATTTATAAAATTAAAAGTTAGATAACAAGTCTTGCAGCTACTGAGCGCATGGACGGTTGAAATTCTAGACCCCATTTACTAAATTTAGATATTTGATAGTTGATAACATTTACATAATATGATAAAAATAATATGATAGCTTACAACACAAAAAGTCTTGCAGCTACAAAACGCATCGACGAATGGAATTTAAACAACATAAGAATGATTTTAAAAATAGTTAACAAAAAAAAATAATAATATATGTATACATAAAATGCAGAACAAATTCGTCAAAAAACGCTACGATTAACCGTATTATGGATACGTATAACAGGAAATTTAACGAAATATATATTTTTACCAAAATATTAAATTTATCAAAACTGCCATAGGTAATAAATTGTCTTTGTCCGCATCCTCCTCTCCGTTGCTCTCTATCCCTGAACATGTATAAGTATTATAGTGAGAAGATCTTTTAATATAATTATGTATCCCCGTACTGCGGGCCAACTGTTTGTGACACCTGATTTTTATAATCCGAATCATTTCTATTAAACTTATATGTTATTTTTATTTATATATTATGTAGGTGCATATAATATGCATTTGTGTGTTCGTTTTGAATCATCGTATTTTATTGTTGTCATTATTTCGTATTTACTGCATTTTGTGGTTACTTACAGTACTCGTATTGTATAGGACTCGTCGCACATTATTCATTCGATGTGTATCAGTTAAATTTTAAAATAAAATCCTTTTTTTTTCTCAGAATACGGTTTTGAAATTAAACATACTTTAAAAAAAAATACCATTTATATCATTTCGTCATTTGAATTTTAACAAAAAGGTTTCTAACTTTTTACTAAGCTGTTTATTGTACCATTTTTAATACAATTTACAAGTTTTAAACAGTTATTTTTTTCATACTTACGCACCCACACACACGCACCCTCTCCCTCATTCATTCCCACACGCACATGTATCCTCTCCCTCATTTATTCACGCATACACACATTCACATACACAAGAATACAAACGTCACACAAATACAATTACTAAACTTCTTTTCTTATATATTATTTGTCATTATATTTACAGTGGATTTTTTAAATTGGCTTTAGTATTTTTAAGATTTTTCTAATTATTTTGTTTGTGTAATAGCTGTAAAAATCCCAAATTAAATAAAATAAATAAATATATGTATACCGTACGTCTGAAGGCGGCAGATAAAACGCAGCCCTTATCATAAGTTTTTGAATGGTCCCAGCTCCCATAAGAAACAATTTATTTAAAAAAAGCATAGGAAAACGCTAGGGGTAAATATTTGTGTGTAAAAAAAACATTTCTCTAGTGCTTTTAAGTTAATTAATTAATTTAAGTAAAAAATAAATATCTACACCATACGATGAGGAGAGGAGGGGACAAAAGTGAGAAGGGAAGGAGAGGAAAGAAAAAACTACAATTTTCAGTTAGCGACACTTCAATCGAGATTATTATATAAATAATATGTAAAAAATATCTTAAAATTTCTGAATTTTAGACACAAAATATTAATTATTGTTCGTCCCACGGTTAAGGTCGTAGAATGCATAATTTACATATAAACGTTGATGTTTTTTGTTGATATTTCTTGATAAAACTCCATAGTTAATGATAATGATAAAATTTATAAATAAACTTATCAATGAAACTTCTTGGTTTAGTTTTACTTTTTATTATTTTGACCAACGAGCGCTTTCGCCTAAGTAGGCATCTTCAAGACTGGTGATTTGTTTACAACGTTTACAGCTTTTATACTATTCTTAACATATTTTGGAGATAAGATAGAACAATATTTTAACAGGGGACAGAAAACATAAATATTTACAACTAGTTTGCTATACAATTCATTTTTGGGAGTTTTTGGACCGAAAGGGATTAAGTTTTATTATTTAAAATGTGGGAAGAGAACACATGGCGAAATACAACAGTGTGGGGAATCTACATTTTAACAGATAAAGTTGGAAAATACTTTGGTTTTTTGACAGGGAAGTTTACATACCTATAAATGAAACATTTTAAGATTCATACTTAGTTAATACAGATAATTTCATTACATAATTTTAGTAGTAAATAATTAAATCAAACGGAGCTATATTAAATTAAAGGTTTAAGTAAAGGAGAGTTTACATAATAACATTTAGTTAATAAGTTTACATACCTAAAGATAAATGACGAAACATTTAAAATTCATAATTAGTTAAGACAGAGTTAATAAGTTTACATACCTATAGATGAATGACGAAACATTTTAAGATTCATACTTAGTTAATACAGATAATTTCATTACATAATTACATTTAATTAACAAGTTTACATACCTAAAGATGATTGACGGAATATTTTAAGATTAATACTTAGTTAATACATTAGTTTTTGAAATGGAGTTATCATTTTGATAGTTAATTTCATGTTAATTATATTATTTTAGTAGTAAATAGTTAAATCAAACGGAACTTTATTAAATTAATGGTTTAAGTAAGGGGGAGTTTGATAATTCCAATTGCTGGTTAATTATTACTGCATTAAGTTTAATTCTATTGATTTCTAATGATTCTAATTTATCTAGTTTTTTCCCTTTGTTTTCAAAATGTAGTAATTTAATATTATTTTCGCTGTCAAAAGTATGGTTAAGCGAGTTTAAATGTGTTGCAAAATTAGATTTGTCATTTTTTAATCTATAGGAGGCAATATGTTCTTTGAGCAATATGTAGTTTGAGTGAGAATAGTATAAAAGCTGTAAACGTTGTAAACAAATCACCAGTCTTGAAGATGCCTACTTAGGCGAAAGCGCTCGTTGGTCAAAATAATAAAAAGTAAAACTAAACCAAGAAGTTTCATTGATAAGTTTATTTATAAAAAAATTTTTATCATTATCATATAAACGTTGGTTTGCAAGGTTTCTTAGTTTGGCCAGGCGTGGGGAACTTTTGACACTATTTAAAAATACTGAAAATAGTCTTGCTGAAAAAAAGAAATTACAATGGTAAATAATGATAAGATAATATTATTAATAAGTCAATTTATTTCAACAGAGAGGGAAAAAATTTTTCAGAAGGGAATATGGAACTGTGTAACATTCACCATTCTGCCTATATTTGAACATCTATATTCCTTCAATTCTTTCATCTGTTGATGTTTGTGAAGTTAAAGAGCTGAAACCTTTATTTATGCGGGTGAGATTCATCTAATTGAATTATTTCACCTACATACTAGGCAACGCCTGAAAATATTATTTTTTCAATTTCTAGATTCAATTAGATGAATCTCATCCGCATAAATAAAGGTTTCAGCTCTTTAACTTCACAAACATCAACAGATGAAAGAATTGAAGGAATATAGATGTTCAAATGTTTCCCAACGAAAATTCTTTAGACTTAGTGGGTAACAAATTATTTTATGTATTTTTTAATTATAAAATAAACGCTGCTCTGCAGCACTGAAACTGAAAAATATAGGCAGAATGGTGAATGTTACACAGTGTGTAAACCAGCCATTGACAGGTCATAAGCCCTGTAGATGCCTAGACTTCTAAATAACCTTCTCTTAAATGTTCTTCATCTCTGATCTCTGTTGTAATATGTTAATGTAAAATATATTTCAATTAAAGGTAAATTATCAACTAACAACGCTTATGTTTGCAACCACTGCACAATGTAAGTATTAGTTTTGCAAGTTGTTTATTCACGTAAGCTGAAGGCTCAAGGTATTCTATGTTTGTAAGTTCAGTGTTCAACGGGTTTCTCTTTTCCCCCAACAAGTAAATACACAGTTCCAAGTACATTAAACGATATATTCCGCATAGCTTTCAATTAACCGTCATTTCACTTAAGAATGTTTAATACGTAAATATATGTACACTAAAAGGAATATAGCGCTTTTTCCCCGAGAGAGGGTAAAACTCCACTATTTCTGTATTTATTTCCAACTTCAAGTACAAACAATGTTTCATTTAAAGTATTTATTGACGATTCTTGATGGAATTCCATTGTAATAATGTAATAACTTATATTCCCATATAAGTTAATAATTTAAAAAATACTTGGTACGCTTCCACTTATTTATTTTGACCAATTAGCGCTTTCACCCTCTAATGGGCATCTTCAGACTGGTGAATATTATACAGTGTAAGGGTAATTTATATAAAACTAAATATTATCTTAAGTGTAGGTACATTTAAAAATAAGTTGAAAAAGATACAATACGCAATATTGCAATGGAACAGAGTGAGACTAATTATTGAAACATTTGTTGGCGGCGGTGTACTTTAAGAAAATATTCTATTATTTGAAATATATTTATTGTTTTATTGCAATGTACAGGGTCTAACTAAGGGGGCTAATAAGGGTGAGTTTTTAAATTCTATCTGCTGATTAATTAAAACTCTATCACTATTATTTTTTATCCTATTTATATCTAAAATTTCTAATCTATCTAACTTTTGACCTTTATGTCCTACATGTAAAATTTTTATGTTTTTTGTTTTATCAAAAGTATGTTTAAATTCATTTAAATGTGATGTATAGTTTGATAAGTCGTTATTTAATCTATGTGAAGCTAAATGTTCTTTCACTCTATATTTAATAGCTCTCCCGCTTTGTCCTATATATGAACCAGGACAAGTACATGTTAGTTCGTATATTCCGCTATTTTGCAATTTGTCGACTTGAGCATTACTATTAATGAATGTTTGGCCCAAAGATTTTTTATTATAAAATGAAACTAAAAGATTATTTTTATGTAAAACTTGTTTTTTTATTTCCGATATAATTTAATTTTACCCACTTTTTATTATTATTTTTGTCGATAGATGTAAGTCCTGCACATGATTGAGACATTGTATTTTTCTTTTGTTTTTTCCGTATTAAATTATTCACTAGGGGTTCTTTGTAGTCATTATTACGTGCTAATATTTTAATAAGATTAAGTTCTTTTTAATAATTTTTTGTTAACATTGATACATTTAATAATCTATGAATTAACGAATGAAATGTGGACATTTTGTGTGAAATATGATGACGTGAAGAATTATGGATTATGTTATCGCTGAATGTGGGCTTTCTGAATATACTGAAATCTAATTTACCGTTTATAATTTCTATTGTTAAATCTAAAAAGTTAATTTCATTTCCGCCTAATTCTAGTGTAAATTGAATAGATTTATCTAAAGAATTTATTTGATTGAAAAAGAGATCTAAAACGCGTTTTGAATTATAAAAACAATGTGTTCACATTAGCATTGCAAAAAACCGGATCTTTCAACCAACCAAAAAACAGACGCTCAAAAGAAAAATTGCGCAAAACTTAAGCTTTATTTAAAAATAATTTAAACACAAATATTTATTACCAATTAACAATGGTTTAAGTGGTAGATAGAGCGTACACATCTTTATATATATCATTCCTCCGTACGTGTGATGTCACTGAACTTCTCCTAAACGGCTTAACCGATTTACGTGCGGTTTTCAAAGAAATATAGATCGTTGCACTGTGCGTGTTCGTAGTTATTTAAATCTTCAATCGAATGTGTAAAAAAATAAGTTAGGAGCATAAATGTTTTATTCATCGATCTACCAAAGTTGCATTTTCGGAGAATGCATTTGCAAAAAAATGGAAAGATATTTTTTTTTTGTGTATAAAAAAAGTTCTTTTTTGAATGTTTACAAACAGCATTTGTTTTTTGTGGATCTCAATCAGATTCTTTCCTAAAATTCCTTATAATTTCTACCCATTTATTTCTTGATGATTATTCCGACTCTTGTCAAGTCCAGATGAAGAAATAATAAATGAGAATAAATTATCCAATCGGTGATCCCGTGGCTAGTATAAAAGTCCGAACTTCGAACCCTAACTTTATTTCCATTTTTGAATAGTGAATTGTTGAAAATGGGCCCAATATTAAAATGTTTTGGGTGAATCATGGTAATATGGTCAATAGTCGATATCTCTGTCTCTTTTATGTAATTGACTGTCTCTCTCATTCTCGTACCGCTTTAATAGTGATATAGAAGCCAATTTATAAAATTGGTTTGACATTCCAACATTAAACTTGCATTAGAAACGAATGACAAACTGTCGCTCCATGTCGTGTCGTGTCGCGTCGGATCGTGCAGGAACGTTAGAAAGTGGAAGGCTACCTTTAATCCGGTAAACTAAAATTAACAATATTTTGAGTCGGTCCAAATGTTTGAGGACAAGGACTGGATTTCACCCCAGGGAGAATCATTAAGATTAACGTATTACAACATAGATGGAGAACATTGTAGAAAACGGGATACGGTAGTCTATACTATGCCTATGCATTTACGGGGCTTATGATCCGTCATTGGCTGGTTTAATTAAACATGTTTTAAACATAAAAGGTAAGGTAAAATATTGCAACTCTTATGTCTGAGTTATTATTAAATGTCCCTGGCTACCGCACCCGTCACACGTCGAGCTCGCTATTTCATGTGCCAGCAGTTCGTACGAACTATGCCCAGAACTCTCCACGTTATACGTTTAGCTCGTGAATATAATTTAAACTTTCCCCTCATTGATTCGTTTGATTGTCACAAATTAACATTTGAAATGCGCGTTTTAAAACATACTTTTTTTTCTTATACTTAGTTTCTGTAGTAAAATCTTATTTTATCTCTAATTCTTAATATTTTATATATTTTTATATTTTTGACACTTGTTCAATAATATTTACACACATGTCCATCCTCATTCAATAATAACACCCACTCACCCACCCTCTCACACACTTACACTAACACAAACACACTAGCATGTATTGTACGAGTATTTAATGTATTTCTGTGGATATCTGTCATTGGTTTTATTCTCTGTATATTTTATTTTTTATATTTTTTTTACATGTATTACTGTTGATACCCCTAATAAATAAAATAAAATGTAGAACCACCTTTTAAACAAGTATTTTTCGTCCTACCGGCAGGAATCGAACCCGGGACGGGAATTTAAGCATCAGGGCCGTAAACAGAGGTACGCCAGAGCAGGCTTCGCCTGAAAATTTTTGGAAAATTTTGAGCCTGCCCTAGCCTTTAGCCGGAACATGCTATTTACCAAAATATTATTTTTTTCAAATGTTATCATTATGCACATTTGTTCTAGTAAAAACGTTAGTAGTATTATAAGTAAAACTGTGAAAAAAAATATTCTTTACATTGAATACGTGGAGTAAAGATTTTTAATTCAAAATACAGTCAACAATGTGCTGAGTATGTCCAAATGTTTGCAGACTGGCTGGATTTCGTACCCAGGGAGTCATTTAGGTCTAAATTTGTTGCCTCAGAGGGAAAACATTTTTAAGAAGGGAATATGGAAGACAAGGTGTTTACAAGGCTTATGACCTATCATTAGCTGGTTAAAGTGGCCATTTTACACACTGTGTAACATTCACCATTCATGGTAGGCGAACGCGCCAACGACTACACTGCGAGGCGGCCTTATTTATCTTCATTCGATTTTCTTTATGCCAGTGAAACAAGCCAATGACGGGTCATAAACCCTGTAAATGCATAGGGTTCCATATTTTATCTAAAATATTCTCCATCGCTGTTGTAGTTTAATATTGATAACTCCCTAGGAGATGAAATCCGGTCATTGTCTGCAAACATTTTGACAAACTCAAAATAATGCAGATGATTTTTACTAAAAATATTTTGGGTGTGCGAAAATCATATCATCTCTGAAATGTGCCTTGACTTCCATATTTTCAACAGCTTTATCTCTGTTGATAAAATATCTAATCCTGCCACTGAAAAATCCTTTTTTTTATATTCTTTTTTATTTTAATAATACTTCAAAAATTCTTATGAGATCCAGGCTTTTTTTGAACTACAGAAATTGCTTTAAAATCATAAATTTTTTGAAATCCAGTTGTTTTTTCTTCCGATTTTTTTTTAAATCCAGAAACTTTACATTTACATTTTACGCTTTTACACAATACAAATTAAAAGAGTATAATCAAGATGCGCTGGGATTGGTGTACCAATGCAGTGCCCTATGCACCATACGTTGCGGAAAGGGGATGATAATGATTTAAAACCGTATGACGGCTTCTTCTTTTAACTTGTTTATTTACATACATATTAAAAAAATCGCATAAGCAAAATTACAAACCAATATTCTACTTATGCACCAAAGATAAATTTTAAAAAAGCGAAACAGTGCGAAAAAGCAGAATATTTATAAGGATCCATCATTTCCTTTATGGGCAATGCCTTTTCTAAGGAATACTTATACATTTATGTATTTTTATATTTTTTTTTATGTTCTTCTCCCATATCTCATACTTTATTAAAGACTATAATATGATTTCAACAATAATAAATTAATAAATTAATGTTCATGACACCCAGTTTATTTTATTTATTATTTTTTATTTTTACGTTTACATTGTTTACTGCCATCTTTAAATAAAATGTAAAGCTTTATCTAAGATCTAAACCAATCGTGAAAAAAACAGGCGCATGCGTATTATGGCCTGACTATTTTCCATGATTGCTCAATAGATGTCGGTAACATACTATATTTGATAATTATTCCTTTAATTTTATCCATTTTTTGGTGCTATTTATATTTTTTTGTCAAAATTTAAAGGAAATGCAGTGCCGAAAAATTGTTATGAATTTGAGCAAAGCTTTTCTGTCACTGTATCGCAGACGCCTCCCCGATATTGCGCGAAAAAGACAACTACACCTCGGACTGATCATACCTATAGTCCTTAAAATATAGCTTGATTAGATTCATTAGTGATAGGAAATTACTAATCACTGACCAAATCGATTTTATCAGTTATTTCATGCAATCATGAAACTCTGTTTCCGAAAATTGATTTAAAAAACGCGAAAACAAGCCTATTATAGTGTGTTTAACACAATTATTCACCAAAAAATGAGACATTTATACTTTTTTCATGAACAACATCAAATGAATTATTTTTTTATGCGATCGATTTACATTGATCGATTTGCCCATCTCTAACGTTTTTTGCAAAATGATTTAGCCTCGTAGTGTAGTGGTTAGCGCGTTCGACTACTATGGTCGAGGTACCGGGTGCCTATATTAACTTTATTCATATAGTTTAGTATACCGTTTCGGTATATACCGATTAAGATATCGTTTGAGGGTGTTATTATGGATCTTATCGTCGCAGGCGTAGAAAAGAAAGAGATTTGAGGATTTTTATTTTTTGAATGCGAATACATTTTTCTTCATGTATAGCCACGCTGATGATTAAACGTCAAATAATGTAGCAGCAATAGAGGACAAAAGGCTGAAGAAGAAGAAGAGGAAGAAACTAAGCCATTTTCTTTTTCATTTTTATGTATCGTATTATCAGCGCTATAATTTTTTAAGTTTTGTGTGATGTCTCGAGTTCTCTCCCGCTTCTGCCAATTGGTACGTTGACGGTAAGTAAACCGGAAATCTCCCATTAATCTCCAAGTTGATTCGTATGAACTAGTGACGTCGTTCAAAGTAGTTCGTTTGTATTGAAATATTTTTTTAAAACTTTGCCGATTAATTTAATGCTCCAATTTTTACACCGCGTAAGAAAACATTTTTTGTATCCAATTTCCCATAGGACTGAAGTTCCTCATTAGAGTACCAATACCGCGCCCAATGCACCACTGGGTGCGAATCTATAAATAACGGTGATTATAATGTGGAAGATGATTAATTTAAATAAATCTTTATGTAAATATATATTTTATTATTTGTCAATATAGACTATAGACTATCAAATTAACCAAAAAAAATGTATATCGTATTATCATCGCTATGATTTTTTAAGGTTTTGAACTTTTTTTATTGCTCCGCACCTGACGTCACTTGTTCTCTTCGGCGAGTTGTCCTGATTGGTGGGTTGGCTTCCCGGAAACCGGAAATCCATCACAACACTCTGTCATTGGTTGATTTAGATGAACTTGTGATGTCATTTGAATTAGTTCATTTTTATTATTTTTTTCATAATTTTTTTAAAAAGTTCGGAGTACAGTTAAATGCTTTAATCTTTACTGGGTGTAAGTAAACATTAAATATCAAATTTTCCGTAGCATTTCGTATTTTTTCCTGAAGATGATAATGAGAAATAACACAAGCATTTGTAAATAGTTTTTTATTTTATAATTTCAGTACGTGTAGGGTCAAAGAGACACTTATTTTACGTTTATTTAAAAAATACGTTTTATCAATAAATATTATTTCAGTATAATATATTGAATATAAACTTAACAATTACTTTATTGCTTAGTTGTTGACATTTTTTTTGTGAAATGCTTAATATTTTTAACACAATCCTAAGACGAATTATCATATTACATTTGATTATATGTATATCTTACACGATTTGAATCTTCGATCGATATTAAAAAAATATGTAAAGATAGCAAAACTCGTCATTTAAAATACTATGATAAATAATTCACATACAAATATATTATCACGGGATGCAACTAAAATGACCACTACATCCGGCCTCTGTGGTGAAGTGGTCAAGACGCTTGATTCACGCACGGAAGGTTCCGTGTTCGATTCCCGGTGTGAACACAAAAAATAAGATGTGATTTTTCTCAAGCCTGGGTGCTCTGTGATGTAATTCACTACTGTAACTAGGCCTCCTGGCCTGTTGTGGTGCAAAAAAAAAAGTTTTTTTTAAATTTAAAAATCATGGTCTGTAAACATTTTTACATTAGTGCATGTCCTCTCACTAGTTGGAGCATATGGTATCCACCAATCTTTCCAGACCTCTCTGTTTGTGGCCAACTCCCGCGTGTCCACCCAAGTCAGGTCCGCGTTCTACAGGCATATTCAATCATTATCACTCGGAAATACGTCTTCAGTTCTCGACGTTTCGGGATCATTCGTTATTAATTAGCCGTGTTTCGTCCTTATTCTGTGTTGTCTAGTTTTCTAGAAGGGAAGAGGGTTTATCTACTAATACACTAACAAGGCTGGGAGGTGTGTATCGGTCGGGGGTCGGGCTGGGTTGCTCCTTCGCCGCCGTGGTGGGTTATTAGGGATACTGTCCTAGATAGAATTGGGTTTTCATATTACGTGGGGTTAATAAGATTGGTTGTTAGGTTGGTTGATAGGTTAGTTGATAGATTAGTTGATAGGTCTTGACTAGGATGCTAGATTTTGAACAGGTTGATGCTATGTTTTCGTCTTGAACAGGGTGGTATTAGGAAAAGAGCGAATTTATGAACAATGATTTTCTTTTTTTTGCTTAATCGGTTTGAATTATTTGGCTGGTGGAGGTGTGGTAACGGTTCTGGTTTTCCCGATCGGACTTGTTTCTTCCAGTTTACTAACAAGCTAATGAACTAACATACCCCATCGCGGTCAGAATTGGAAAAATTTGATTGAGGGTGACAGACAAATTGACGGTATATTCTTAGGTTGCTCTGAAGCGATCGGTCATTAAAAGCAGTACATGTAAATTTAAAAAATAAAATACGCGAATTTACAACACAGATTTAAAAAAAAAAAATGCCTTTTATTAAAGCTAAAAAAAAATGTTTTTGCAATGTACGGATCTGAAAAGAGGCCACAAGACCTTTAAAACAGATTTGCGTAAGTGGGTGGGGGCTTTTAATGTTCTATTTCGTAATACCAAAAAACCGCCACTGAGTGACTCTTGCTAACGCTACTCAACATAAACATTCTCTTTTTCATTTGAGTTGCTACCATGTTGAGCTCTTAATGCATAATGTCATCTTCTGGTATGTGCGTTCCAAGGTATCTGTTCTCTTAACTATCACCTCTTAAAGTTAGTAATAGCAACACATTTCTGATTAAAAGTCCTAAGTGGAGCATGTGGACATCACCAGACGCCTCCGGGAGACCCTATCGCCAGATAGCACTCTCACGTCGTTTCACGACAGTTCTGCGTCTATTAGTTCCGTTGAATAAAGCCGAAAGATCGTGATCGACGGCCTTCCAGATTGCCAGGAGCCCGCGGGTGTAAAGAAGAGACAAGTTGGGTTAACACGTGACACCGCAAGCCAGGTCCACCGCCGGACCCTCAAGACGGTCGTTATAAGAGACTGCTGCGTCCTTCCTCGGACGTTGGTAATAAAATTAAAACACTTTATACCTAGTATTACCCTCAAGCACTCACTCTTAAAACTCAGTAATTTGATGTTTTAAGTTTTAGTAAGGTGCCAGGATTCGCACCCATTTAGAACTGGATTTATAGAAAATTTAATGCTTGGCATTTTGTTTTGGCCTATTAAAATTGCAACACATTAGGAGACTTATTAGACGATCCGACGCTGATCTAAAACGTCGAGAAGATGTGCACACAAATCTAACTGAACACATGGCATGGGATTTTTGGAAGTTCAAACAACGGCAGAACGGTGATGACACAGCAATAAGCATGATAACATAAACATCTATAATAAAATAAATAAAACCACTTTGTTTTTAACCACTAATTTTTATTTTTCACCGACCGGTTTCAAAGCAAACAAGCTTCTTTGTCAAGGTTTACCTAACTAATAAATTGATTCCTTTTTATTTTATTTCTATCATGTTCATGTTCTATCAAATACTACACGTGGACCCAATAAATCAAGTGTTTTTTTCTTACACGGGTGGTAATTTGATATCATTATTTTCGAAGTAAGCCAGGAGAGGACTAAAAGAAATATTGTTTATTTGGTTATTAATTATTGTTTTCTTATTATGAATCGCTTTTTTAATTTCTAAGATTTCTAAGTTGTCTAATTTTAATATTTTATTTTCAACATGAAGTACTTTTGATCCAGTGTCTTTATTGAAGTTATGATTATTTTCTATCAGATGATTTGCGAATTTAGAAAAATTATTATTATTTAAGCATCTTAAGTGTTCTTTTACTCTAATATTAAAGTTTTTTTAGTTTTTTCCAATGTAGGAAACCGGTCGGTGAAAAATAAAAATTAGTGGTTAAAAACAAAGTTGTTTTATTTATTTTATTATAATGAATAACCACAAAGTTAGTGCTTCAAATATAAACTTTATAAACATCTATGTTTATGCCTTGAATCTTCATTAATACAAACAGATTGAGACAGATCAGTTTCTTTTGAATGTAATTAATTACTCGTGACAATATTTACAATTGATTAACGAATACGATTTAGATATAATTATGCACTCCGTAACCACTATTTCATTCATTCACTAAGTCAGTATCTAATTATATTGCATTAAAAATAAATTTTATGATTTAAGTTTGTTCTTGATTCTCTGATTTGTGACGACAACAGGAAATGTCTTTTTATATTTGAGATTATGTCTCGCAGTCCGTTTTAGTTCTTCTTTTCGGCATGCTGAAGATTTTGAAGTTCTTTCCAAAGTTTTCTCCGTCTTCCAAGGACTGTGGCATGGGCATGTTGAGAGTCTCCGGGAGGAACAAGGACACGACTGATGCAGACAAGGAAAGGATTCCCAAAATGATCAGCGGTAGCACCCTGGAGTAGTGTGACTAGAAGAGAAATGGAGAAAATGAATTATTTTAGATAAACGACAGTAAAATAAATTAGGTGAAAGGAAAACCTAAAATAATCTACAACCAAACTAAATAAACATATGAAATCAACTGCATCTTAATTTTCATGATGCATTCCTCGATTCCTGTAATAAAAATATACATTTTTGAATATTTTTACAATTACAGAAATCAGAAAAAAATACTGTTATCAAAATTTGTAAAATAAACTTCCTCTCCAAACACGATCATCTTGTTTCATTACAGAGATAAAAAATTCAAGTGCATTGCGTAAAATATTATATAAATATGTATGTGTTTTTCAAAATTGTAAAGCTTTGTTGATTAAACAAAAAGGTGGTAATTAAATTCGTATTCATGGAAGCTGTCCAAATAGTCTAGTAAAGAGTTGTGTTTACCCCGAATATTTCCAAATTCCATTCAGTTATAATTAACTCCATGGATTTGAAAAAAAGTAAATGAACTAAAAATTATTGAAATTCAGCTAGACCATTCCGGACATCAAAACTACTATAAATGAAGAAAAAAAAGACTAGACACTCAAAAAGAAACTGATAAAAAATATTTAATATTTGGTATAGTTACCAGTTGAAGAATGTACGGGAATGATAGAAGTCCAACGCTAACTAGCAATGATGAAAGACCCATGGCCTGAGACCTCAAAACTGTAGGAAATAGTTCTCCAACAAACACGTAGAAGACGGAAAATGAAGCCGCAATACCAAACTTGCCAATCATTGCAAATGCCACCGTAATCCAAACACGTTCTGAAACAAATATTGTAATTATTTCGTGGTTTTCTTTTTTATATGGTTGCTCAAGGGTTGCATATTTCAATATTTTTTTTTTGCATTCCCGTAGAACTGTGTTTTTCGATCTGTGATTAAAGACCCTCTGGGTGGTCGCAAAGCCATGCTTAGGGGCCTCGCGGTCTCAAGCAAGATAACAGTAAAAAATGAAGGCTTTCGGTTTAACACTACAACAAATGCATATGTGATGCAAAGCCATCAACTTAGAACTAAATATTTAAAAATACAAAATAATATCAATCAATAGAGTTAAAAAACCTATCTTCTTTGATTACAATATCTAAAATATTGATTTAGATGCAGTCAAGTCTATCAAGGTCCTCGGAGTTATCATGGACTGTAAACTTGTCTTTAATCGGCCCATTGATACTATGATTAATAAGTCCCTAAAACTCTTAGGTTTTGTTAGCAGAAATAATACGTTCGCAGTTAAAGCACTCTATTGAGGTTCGTCCTCTTTTAGAATATGCCTACGTGATCTAGTCTCCCTTCTATGCAGGCCGGATAAATCATACCGAATAGGTGCAACATCGTCTTCTAAAAAAAATTGGATGGATGATTGGCCCCGAGAAGGAAGGCTATCCTTACGGAAAAAAGGAGTCAATGTTTTAAATCTCAAGTCTACTAATTGATGAACCATCGGTACTGGAACAAGTGGCATTTAATGTTTCGATCCGCCGGTTGCGAAATAAAAATGTGCTATTCCTTGATATCACAGCACAAACTATAGCTTAAAAGCACCAATGTCCTGATTGTGTCACATTGTAAACTCGAGACTAGATCTGGACTATTTTGGTGTAAGTCTTTCTATTTCGATTCAAACATTCACTACGATAGGTCTGATCTTGTCTTGAGGTAGTAATAATTATTGAATGTTTGTCCTAGCTATAATTTTCATTATTTAAATTGTACCTAAATATATTATAAATAAATGTTTTTACCATTGTTAAATTGATTAAATATGTCCGTAAATACATAAATAAATAAAAATACAATAATATCAGGCTGTGCCAGTTAATTTTTTAGCAATTTATCGAATGGTGGTTCTATTTTTGAGACGCAAATAACCAAATCATTATCTTATTGGAGTCTATATCCTAATTGAGTTTTTATATCCACAATGGTGGAATGACAAAGACACCAGTTCACATAGGTAGAGTGTGGTAAATGATCCTATTAATTTCAAAGCTTCCCTTAACAGCTCTGATCATTATTTTCTCTTCATCCACGACGTCAATCTTAAAATAATAATTGATATAATTGTACTTGTTGGCAGTATGTCGGCTTAGTGGTGTAATGGTCAGAGCGTTTGCCTGCCATGCAAGAGGTCTCGGGTACGATTCCTGACATGGTTCGTATTTGAAATATTTATATAAAAGGGTGTTTTCACACCAGAATATTTCATAGTCCTTAGACTGGTACCTAAAACGTAAAACTGATCATCTTACCTTCATGTAACAAAAATTATCAAGATACGCTGCGATTGGTGTACCAATGCAGTGCCCTATGCACTATTAGGTGCGAAAAGAGATTGATGATTCGGGTTGGCGGTATTTTTTTTAATTCAAAACTGGATTTTACCACACTTCTTCTTTTCTAAATAAATAACAAAGAAATTCCATTCATGATTTTAGTCAAAAACTTAGGTATTATCATACATAGGCATTTCGGGAAGCACATCAGGTTAACGAAGTTAGTCGTAAACTTTATAACAGTTTGCACTTGCTTAAAAGATTGCAGAATTTCTAGCCAATTAATGTTAAGCAAACATTACATAGTCCAGAGCTTACATCTTCCACTCCTTGATTATACAGATGTATGTTATCCAGATGCTAATTCTAAATTGCTTGATAAGTTGGAAAGATTGCAAAATGTTTGTATACGTTATATCTTAAATCTTCGCCAATTTGACCACTTAACTGAATGTCGCACGCAACTACACTGGCTCAGCACCAGGCACAGAAGAAACATTCACATTCTATCACTTCTTGACAATATTTTTAAAAATCCCACTTCACCTGTTTATCTGAGAGAGCTCTTCCAACCTCTATCTCAGCATGGGCAATCTCTTCGTTCTAGTAACGAGAAAACCTTTTCAATCACTGCTCAATTTTTTTTGCTTTCTCGTTCACAGTAGTAGCTGCTCGATTATGGAATAATCTACCCACTAATGTCAGAGGCTCGCCTTCTTTATTTACATTTATATCACGTATGAAATGTCACTTCATGAATATTTGAGTTTTTCCTTTCTCCTTTCCTCTTTACCCTCTCCTCTTTTCATAGCGTAGTGTAGATATTTAGTCAATTTTTATTTCTTAAAAAATATATATGTTCATTCAACAATATGTTCATATGCCACTGATCTTCTAAGATTGAACGGTTTGGGTCGGTAATAAAATTAATTAAAAAAAGCATATGGTATAGAGGAAAAAAACAATTATATTTTACAGGAAAGAAAAAATATTTTTTTCCTCATGTGGTCTCAGCATTTGTAGCTAGTAGCTATTGCTTGTACAGTGGAGAACAAATCCGCCGTTAATATTACTGACAAACGAGTTAAAATCACCAGATATTTTTAACTCTGAAGAACAATAAATAAATAATATTTTCAATGCAAATTATAATCATAATCTCCCAGTTACATTGACTCCGACTAAAATAAGTCATTATTATTCTTATTCGTGTCACGAGAAAACGCAATTGTTAAAAAGCCAAAAACTGGTTTATACCTTCCGGAACAAACATGCAGCAAAGACATCCAATCCCACCCGTGGCCAGTGCTATGCAGAGGACCCATCGTCTTCCCCAGCGATCCATAAACCACCAGGACAGCATGGAGGAAGGGATCTCAATAGCAGCAGCTGAAAAGACAAGAAGATTACGATCAACGGAAAAGCGGTATTATAAAAAGTAAAATTTTAACTAGATCGTTCGTCATATTATGCGGTACCTAAAACTACGTACCAGTATATTTAAATGTATTTCTGTTGATTAATTCCCTCTTTTACTGTATTAGGAGTAGGGGAAGGTGGGGCATGATGGGGTAGTGGGGCAGGTTGGGGCCCTGCGATAAAAGCCGAAATCTGCCGAGTAGCTCCGAGCACATTGCGCCATTTGATGCTCTTCTTAGACCCCCCACCAATGATGCAATTGCAGCGGACATGTGTGCACGCTCCAACACGCAGCGATACTAAACGTGTTTTTCGCAAATTTTATGTTATTTTATCGAGTTTTGCTGCTTGTGACATTAAAGGAAACATATTGTGATTTTAACTGGCTGATGGTCGCTTTACAAGCTCAAAGTATTGTAATTTACAGTAAGTTCATCAATTATTTCCTGAGAAATTGTATTTCGTAAACAATAAGCGTTGTTAACAAGCATAGTAAAAGGGGCAAGACAGGGTATCGGTACCCCATCTTACCTCATTGCTTGAACACAATGTAATAACAGTTTTTATTTTCTTTGTGTAAGCAGAATATGGTCCGAAACTACGTTTGAAAGATCAAGAGGGGGAGTCGGTCAAAGGAATGCATGAATCGAGATAAAGAAGACATTTTAGAAGGGAGAAAAGGATATAAACTAGCTGCAAGATTTTATTCAATTCCTCAAACCACTTTGGAGCGAAAAGTTTTGTTGGCCAGGCAAAATAATAACAGGATAGATAAGGTGAAGGTTCTTTTGGGTTCTAAACATACAGTTTTTAATGAAAATGAAGTAGCCATCGAAACGATCAAGACGTAACTCTTCTTCCATAAATGATGAAGATGATACACAGTGCCTGTTTTGTAGAGGGTCATACGTTGAGTCAAATAAAGGCTGGATAGCGTGTCAAATGTGCCAGAGCTGGGCACACTGTTCATGCGCTGGAGTAGACGAAAAAAACCAAGACACCATCCTTGTCTGTCCTAGTTGCGAATCGCGGTAGGCGGTACCCCATCTCTCCCCACCAGTGGGGCAAGACGGGATAATTACGACTGTTTTTAATTGATTTATTCCAATAGTTTTTTTATCTTATTTTTTGTAACAGGTTTGTTAGATTAAATATCAAAGTTTATAAAAATAAACTTTTTTTGAAGGATTTTAAAAAAAGAAACGCGTTTTATTGACGTATTACCTTAAAGGCCCCATCATGCCCCACCCTCCCCTACCTCAAGCTTTGTCACAGGGAATCCGTTAATTTATTTTTAACTTTTTTAAAGGATGGTACAGTGCATTAAAAATCTTTGCGCATCTTTGATCAATTTTAATATAGAATCACTACAAAAAAGGCGCCTTACATGTGATTTAATTTTCCTTTTCAAAATTCTCAATAATATAGTTGATTCGCCGTATCTTTTACAAAATATCGGTTTCCGTTGACGTCTTCGCTATACTAGATTAAATTCCCTATTTTATGTACCAACTTGTAAAAACAAGTATACCTCGAATTCATTCATTAGACGTACCTGTAGAAATTATAACGGACTCAGTATTGATGTAGACATTTTTAACTGCACGTTGCATTTGTACAGAAAATTTCTTCATAGATCGATTATTTGGGATAGTTGCTGAATGTGCATATATGCTATGTATATGTGCCGCATGTAATGTATATGTTTGTGTATGTTTTATATGTGCGTTCATGTGTGTGCGTGGATGGCTCGGAGTGTACATTCGTTATTTTCATTTATTTTAATTTATTATCTCCATGGAAAACGCAAATGTCAACAATTATTCTTTTTTCACTTGATATTCTTTTTTTTTTTTTTGTCACATGTTTATATCTTTTGCATAATTTATGAAAACTTAATTGGTCTTTTTATGTTAAAAAATTATTGTTTTTAATACTTATTATGTATGACTGTATGTTTTCTGAATAAAATATTTAAAAAATTAAAAAAAAAATTAAAGGAAACGACACCCACTTCAGTAAAAAAATGCAATATTAACCGGTAATGAAAATTATTAGCCAAATGGAAATATCGCTTTTTTTAACATTTGTAAAGAAATAAAAGTCTATTAACACTTTGTATCCTGGAGCCGTGTAAACACGTGATTATATAACCACGCGTTGTGTCCCGGTCCCGTGTTTTCACGTGGTTTACCAGCTGTCCAAACACCATTTTAGATAAGGAAATATGTGAGCCTAGTCATTTACAGGGCTTATGACCTGTCATTGGCTGGTTTAAGTGGCCACTTTACACACTGTGTAACATTCACCATTTTGCCCATATTTGAACATCCATATTCCTTAAATTATTTCACATGTTTATGTTTGTGGAGTTTATGTATGTTAAAAGCCCGCCAATGTACAAATAACATTATGTACAAAAAGTTAAATAAATAAATAAATAAATAAAAGCTCCCCAGGGAGTTGAATCCAGTCCTTGTCTACAAGTATTTGGACAAACTCTAAATATTTTAGTGAGTTATTTACAACTTATTTAAATTGGCACCAAAATTGAAATATTTGGGTAAATCCATAGAATTCAGAATAGTCCAGAAACCGTATACGCACATCAAACAGAAGGCGACCCAACTACTCATAAATGGGTAGGTTTACGTTTTGACTCATTGGTTTCTTTGTAGACGTCGCTCAGTACGCAACTCCTGATTTAAATTTAACTATGCCGTGTTGTGTCCTTTTAAAGTGTAGAAATACTGCTAAGATCTTAAAGAAACATGATGCAATCACATTTCATGTGTAATTAGCAAATGAATGTGTATTTAACAAATGTATTACTTAAAAATTGAATTATTTTTCCATCTGTCAGATTCTCGAAGAAACAAAATGGAAATTTCGTTAGTGTTGCCAGGGTGGTAATTTTTTTTACCCTACTTTGCTCATCTAATGAGAGAATGAATGAAAATTGGATCTCGGATTAAACAACTCTGTGGTGGACATTTGACCGACATTATCTTTAAAACATCAAATATTATTAAACATGATATAAAAATATCCGTTTTATGTAAAATATATTTTTTTAAATATTTTAAGTTAAAAGTTCATTAATTTAATTACTCTTATTAAATGACCCTTTACTTATTACTTCTACTCTGTTGTGTCAATCAATATTTCCGCGTGCACGATAAAATATTAGAGAAATTAACAGATTGATTTATTTTTATGTTGTAATTTTTTTCCTATCAAGCAACATCACGCTGCGACCTCACGAATACGCGCGGCGAAAGTAGGGCATAGTGGGGGAATTATTGGACACAGTCCGATGTATTTAAATATGATTCTACGCTCCTTCTGGACTATTCTTAATTCTATGGGTAAATCGTAAGAACGCAAATATTTTATTTATTTTTAAATCTGTAAAAAAGAGTTTTTTTTTATTGTTTGACGCGCGACGTTTAATTTAATAAGAAATCTAAATTCATTATTCATTTTCTAGTTTTACTATCAAAATTAAAATAATAATAATGAAATAATATAATTATTACGGTTTATTCGTAAATATTTTATTTTTTGTAGTAGTGGCTATTGTTTACTTTAAATAAATAAATAAAACAAATTTACCACAAAAAATTAAGCATCGTATATTTTGATTGATGGTGTTTTAGTGATGTTAAGACAGCAAACATGGATGTTAAAATCAATTAACATACGCTGAACAAGGAAAAATATTTTGGCATCCATTTACCTTCTGTAAATACGAGTATTCAATGTTCACATGTTCTTCAATGATTGGCTAATGCTGTATTAAATACCTGATATAATAAATCAATATTAAAACGGGTGTTTTTCAACCTTTTTGAATGTGCGACTCCTTTACGAGTCAAAAAAAATCTGATGACCCCCCAGGACCTTAATTTATTTTTTATTCGTCTAGTTTTAAAGTGTCAAACTTCAAACGCGATTCTTTGTCACGTCATACGCCATTCCGCTCATTAAAACCAATCAGAATGCTGATTTTGTTCAACCAAACTCCGTCACTAACGCCAGTAGCGACAGTAGCTTCCTAGTCGTTTTAGTTAGTTAACATTAGTACTACAAGCCTAGGGTTGCCATACGTCCCGATATATCGGGACTGTCACCGTTATTGAGCCCTCTGTCCCGACGTCCCGATGAAACTTATAATGTTCCGATTTAGACTTACACAGTACACAGTACAACGCTGTTAATCAACATAAATTTTCTACGGCCGTACTGACTATAAAGGTGTAAATATGGTTGCAAATGGTTCCAGCAATTGGTGTATCTTAAGAAATTAATTGAAGCTCATCTTGCCTCGCTAGAGTGGAAGTTGATGGGCTCTGTAAAAAATTTTTTTTCTTCAATTTTTGATATTTAGCGAGTATTTAATTTCCATTCCTACTCATAAAACCACATTGAAAAAAGTTATGTAATTGATGTTGGCCCAGTAAATAGCAACGATAAAAAATGTCGTCTGCTGCCAGAACTGTAGAATCAATATTACAGTATTACGTCAATATCAAGTTAGAAAAAATATATAAATATAAACATAAATTGAAGCACCACATAAAAAGTAAGAAAAACATTTATATTATTTTTCTGAAAAACCATTGAAAAATTGCTTTTTTTGTTGCTACATATCCCCATTCCAGAACGTCCCGACGAGACCCTAGCAAAATATGGCAACCCTATACAAGCCACCGGCAACACGCTGAATATTTTAATTATTGACATTTGATTTAATGCTTCCAGACTTGCTAAAAGTTCCTAATTTTGTATTGTTCGTAAACTTATTTAAAATTTTGTTGAATTTGTTAAAAACATAGAATAGCGTGATTTACGATCGGTATGTGTTTGTTAGGTTAAAGATGTAACGGTCGCGTTCAAATACATACATAAATAAAGAGTGAATTAAAATAATTATTGTTGAATTCCTTTGATTTTTAACCTGAAAACTGTGAAAAAAAATTAAGCAAAAAAAAATAATTTTAAGTACAGGTGAACGTCGATTAACGCTGGGGTTCTATTCCGAGATACACCGGCGTAAAATGAATACAAATATAAAGGAAGAGAAAAGGTTAGGCTCCGTGTCAAAACCTTAAGAACAATCTTACATGTTTATTTGATACATCATAATATCCTATATATATTCAAAATAAATTATTAATGAATTTAATACATACAGTTGAAATTCGTTTACAAAATAAATTATAATCTCTTGATATAAATAATGTTTTATAATAAATACTAACGCACCAGTTCGTTGGTTCTAAATTTAATTCTCACACTTAAAAAAAAAAGGGATCCAATTTGATTTGCTTCGATTGGTGCTTCCTTTCTTGCAGAATCATTGGCATAAACTATAAATATTTTAATATTCGTAAAATTTTAATAATAATAAAATACAATATATAATCTTTATATATTTAGGCAATCCATCCTAAGAAGGATGATTTCTGCCAAGAGTACAATTTATTTAGATGAATAAAAATCAAAAAACATTTTTGAAAAAAAAAACTAAAAATTTATCGTATTTTTTGAGAGGAAGCTTCCTATATGGTGGATAATTTCAGGATCAAGGATGGAGAGGAGTGATGCTATGTTAATAGGGTAAGGATATTTTTTTAAGGAGGAGTACATATTATGTTTGTCCCTTATTGGACAGCCAAAGAATATATGGTCTGGAGTCTCATGGTCCAAACCACATTTACACCATGGACTTACACAATATTAATACAATATATAATCATACCTTTATATTTTTCTTAAAAACAAAACAAAAACTAACTCGGAAACAATTTCACACACATAATAAGCTGCTCGCGTAACCGTTTAAAAATAAAACAACGTGTAAAAGTGTGTCTGCTATTAGAATTGCAGCGCCTACTGTCATCTGGTGTCGGTTGAACCGGGGAATCCCACTCCGGCACTGAACTAAAAATAAACTACCAAATCGGCGTAAATCGGCGTAAATCGAGCCGGCGCAAAACGACGTTTACCTGTATTTATTAAATATTTAGCAAAAGTATCGAGAAAATACCGGATTTCCGATATTTGAAATTGTAACATCGAAAAATATCGGTATTAGAGAACTGGTCCGACGGTCAATACTCTACTACATTCTACCTATGTGAACTAAGGTTCTCTTCAACGCTGGACATAAAATAAATATTCAAAATGGACAATTTTAATAAAAAAATATCTCTGTTATTTGTGTCTCAATAATAGGAATCACGATTCGACAAACTGTTGAAAAATAAACTGGCATAGCCTTCTCATTGAAATTATTGTATTTTTATTAGCTTGCGACCGCGACCCCCCATGCATGGCTTTACGACCCACAGGTTGAAAATCACTGACCCAAACTATGGAGTTTTTTTTTAAAACTGTTATTGAATACATATGATATTCAAATAAATTATACTGGTGTCTAAAAAGTTGTGTGCAAAGGTAATAAATTATTGTAGGACCTCTTTTTTGTTCCAAAAAAAACCTGTGTGGTATCCGCTTATTGTAATCACTATGGGACTTATAACTTTTGGTCACAATAACCGGTTTACAATTCTAAGAAGAGGATTAAAAAAATATTGTTGAGCCAAAATTTAAGGCCCGACTTAATTTGTCTGGCGTTTTACTTTTGACCTAATAAAGCTCAGTCTCATCAAGTGGGGGTTATCACTAGAGCCCGCCCAGGGCACTGCAGATTGAACAAACACTTTGCTAGAATGAACCTTTCCGAAACTTCTAGATGTAGGTTCTGCAGTGCAGATGAGGAAAAATCTTTACACATGCTTTACATCATAAAAGGAGCCTCATCCTCGGGGTACCACTGGATTAACCTGAGGACGTTAAAGAGCTCACCCCTACCTAATAGCACGATACTCTACGAATCTGGGTTTGGAGGGGGAGATTTTGCAAAATGTAAACTCTCGCCATCCACACAGTATATTACTTAGATTCTTTATAGATCTGGGATTGTAGGGCAAGAACTATTCACAGGGACCCTTCACAATATATTTTTACAGATCTCAGTGACGTCAGGAGCTTGCATAGCACTGACTCCTACCTCTAAGAATAAGAAAAATAATTTGATTGGCTTTCCCGGATTGATCTCTCTTTATCGTTTGATCTGATGTTTTTGATTTAAGAAGTTTCTATGCTTGTGTTTCGCATGCATGGTGTTTAGAATCTCTGATACGTTTTGAAACTTCTGAGGAAGCATGAGGCTTAATGCAAATCGGAGCTTGACCACACAAACTACAGATTTTCATTTACTTGTACCTAAGTGTCAAATTCTCTTCACAAAGACTGTATTTATGTCTGTATAAATATATGTAAGTTATAAACCAAAGAACCTGTAGCTATTATCAAATCAAGGTTTGGTATTTAATAATCTTTGTAAATCATTAAAAACTTTGGATTCCGTTTTCAAACTTACCTATGAAGAACGCCAAGAAGTCGTTAACTCCCAAGCTAGTAGCATTGTAACTTAGTCCATTGTACACAACTGCGTTTGCAATCCAGTCGAAAGTCAACAAGAAGAACTTCTTTCTGATATTTGGATAACGAAAAATATCAAACATCGTGGCCTCTTGTTTTTCAGCCGAATGACCAGAGGACGTCTGCAAATAAATCGATTTCATATTTCTAACGCACTTAAAACCGATACCACAATCACTTTTGATAATATCGGAACTTCGTCTTTCGTTCCGATTATCTTCGTCACATAATTCTGTATTTTTTTCACCACATTTCACTTTTTTAACATCTTCATTTCCTTTTTCATCTCTCGCTTGATTTATATTATTTAAATGCATTTTTTCTAAAGCTGCGTTTTTTAGAGGATACGTTGAAGGCCTTCTAGTCCATTTTAGGTTTTCGGGCTTTCTTAATTCAGTTTCATCTTCTGCCATATCATTTCCTGTTTCTCTTCTTTTTCCACATGGTTCAGAATCACATTTTTTTCCATAGTATGTTTCACATTCTTTTGTTGATTTTGAGCTTACATTATCCAATAAAATTATGTTTTTTAAAACTTTATCAGATCCTTTAAGAATACCGTTTTTCGGTGTTTTACTTTTTTTGTTTTCACCTGCTGAGATTAGAGAAGACGTTGCGTTGGCTTCTTCCTAGAAATAAATTAGAAGCAGTCAGAATATGAATATATAAAATAAAGTCATTTATGAAAAGGATCGTATTGTTTTCAATGGTGTATGAGTTTTTGGTCAAACATACGTGTAATTGGTGCAGCAATCTTTTTGGGATTTTAGTTCCGTTGTATCGCGCCATTGTTTGCAAAATCTCTTCCGCTTCATCCAATCGGCCGCGGCTCAAAAGCCATCTTGGGGACTCGGGAATGATCCAGTAATAACTAAAATACATTAATAATAAAATCCCAAATAGGTAAGTATTACGGACAACGTGATACAATTGACAAAAGCGTAAAACATCTGAAAATCCTCGTATGTCACCAGAGCCTCGATTATGAAGGGAAGATAGGGACGTCATACCTTTATCATGTCGGTATAGTTAAAGATAAATTCTCTAGAGCGATTACAAAGACTCTTTGGGTAGGTACATTGATATGAAACAAGGGGAAGCGTACGTCACCGTACACATACCTACGCACTAAAATGACGTAGCTTCAGTATGACGTCATAGTTAAAGATAAATTTCTCCCGACCGATTATGAAGATACACTACCGATCCAGCATCAAGTTTTGATGTAAGTACATCGGTTTGTATCGATGGGTCTTATCGACGGGTTTATATACGTATTGTGACAAAAGTGACAAAATTTTGTTCCACTGAGCAACTTTTCCTTTAATTACAATTTATTTAAATTTTTAATCGTTCAAAGGTTGGCACTTTTGTTCTTAAAAGCCTATTAAAACTATGAGAGAGAAATAAGTTAATTTTGAAGTCGAATTAAATTCTGACATAACGGTCAGTTTTGAAAACGAGCGGCTAGATGCAGTGACTAGTGACTGGCTAGATGCTGCCCTATTACCATACAAAAGCATCTAGCCTTAAAATGTTGCCACTGTAAAAAAATAATTTAGTAATTATATTTTTCCATCTGTTTTACTATCTTTCTGAGTGTACGTATCGAGGTGTTAAAGGAGCCGGCATTGTAATTGCTCAGTAGATAAATACAGACGATCGTTAAGCATCCCGTCTTGGTAATTAACAAAAGTCATGTTCAAGCGAGTAGGGTATTTGAAGGGGGCACTTTTTTATCACAGAAGCCGATTTAAAATATAAATGAAATTTATTTGAAATGTTAATGAAGTGAGAAAAACAGAGCAAATTTTCGGGGTCGTTCATTGGTTCTATTCGATCATATGACATCGAGATGAAAATTCAGTAGAACATACCGAGGTAGATAGAGATAGTACAGAAGTTCGGTTGAACCGTCTCGATATGTACAGATGAAGATAGCGTTCATATTTTTTTTAAAGATAAATATTTGAGTTCTTGTTATTTACTCAAATATTAAACATTTTCAGACCATTTCCTAAAAGTCGTAAATAACTTGTGCTGGAAAAATGGAAATCGAGTTGTGGTAAAGTGGGATTTGAACCTGGGACCTTTGGTCCGTGAGTCCACAATACTACCTCGGGACCACGAACCGATTCAAATAATTGCGACCCTGAAACAACTGGAAACACAACAATTGATCTAAATTTAGCTTGAAGTACAAAATTTAAACCAAATATCGCATCAATTAGTTGAAACTCATTGCAATGAAAAGGGGAAACATTTAAAAAGGCAAACATATTTTAAAAACCCTACTTAACACTTTAGGCACCGGCCGAACACACATAGAATTTACCCTGTGCCCGGCCCATTTTTGTGAAATTTCATGCTTTTTGAAGTGTTTCTTAAACGTGTCAAAATTATGAAAATACTAGATTTAATCAATTCTACCTTCTCATATTTATTTGAAATAATTTAATAAGTCTTTTGTTTGATGGTTTTGCCAAAATTGGCCTTTATGAATAGCCACATTGCAATGTTCGCACATATACCTACAGCGTCTCACTCCTTTTTTTGTGCTTTGTATCCCGGAGCCGTGTTATAATAACCACACGTTGTGTCCCGGTCCCGTGTAAACACGTGGTTTACCAGCAGCGAAAAAGTACTCATATAAGTCAGTAGATGCCAATAAAATGCACTTTTTTCAACAGCTGGTAAATCATGTGAAAACACGGGACCGGGACACAACGCGTGGTTATATAATCACGTGTTTACACTGCTCCGGGATACAAGGTGTTGAGAATGTTGCAATAAATTTAAATCTTAAAAACTCTCTAGGTAGTGATATCCAGCCTTGTTCACCCGCATTTATAAAAAGTAAATTGGGATAAAGTGTATTTATAAAAATAAATGTTTGTTAATTTCCTGAAAGGTCCCGAAATATAAATAAGATCGCTTTTATCACAGATTATTTAATCCAGTACCATCCGAAACAGTATTTTTTACAAAATGTGATGAAGGAAATATACAGACCATTCCAATTGTCATCCGTGTATTTATTTTTAGATTGATGAAATTGTTTTATTTACCTGAAGAGCATCAGGAAAGGAACACTAGTTGCAATCGACAATCTGAACCAGTCCCTTATCAGAAATGCTAATAAAGCCAAAATAGACATCGCTACAGCAAAAAACATGCAGATCAGCATTCCTATAACCAAACATATAAAGAAAATAAGCAGCTATAACTTACTGTGTTGAAAATGAAAAACATTATTTCAAATTATTAATTTAATAATAATAATCAAAGTTTATTAACAAAAATAACAATGACTTTATCTACTACATACACACTTAGGTAATAGATTTCTCTGGATTATGTCTAGTCTGCATAACTAGGTACAACCTGTTTTAAGGTTGACATTTTTATGCAAAAAATAATTAATAAGAATACTACCTACTTGTTATTTTACAGTTATACAATATTAATTTATTATTTAGGAATGTATTTTGAGTAAATTTTCCGATTTTTCTCGACCTTAACCCAGTAACCAATTTTTTTACAAATTTATTCATTTGAATCCGGGTCATGGTTTTGCTATCTTTTGGTAACATATTGAATATTTTGGGGCCCAGAAACCTGAAATTTCTTTGCCCGAAATTAGACTTTGTGATAGACCCCATGAGCCATCCTCTAGTTTGACTTCTGGTAGTGTGGGAGTGTTCCTTTTGGGATTTGATAGAATAATTTACTTTCACAAAAAATACTGTTTTATTTTTATTTTTAACAATATCCTTTTAGTTCAGCGTTTTTCTTCAATAGTTTGGTTTTACATATGTTGATTGTCAAATTATACAAGAGATGGAGAACATTTTATAGAAGGGAATATGGAAGTCTAGGCATTTACAGGGCTTATGACCTGTCTGTGGCTTGTTTAAGTGGCCTTTTCTATACACTATGTGACATCCATATTTCTTAAATTCCTTTATTTAGAAACCTTTATTGTTGTGAAGAAATTCATTTTATCGTATTATTTTACATACTAGGCAACGCCTGAAGCCAATTTTTATTTTTTTTAACTTCTTCTTGAACCAGTTGGTTTTATTACAAAATTTTGAATTTGTATAAATGCTTGTTTACAAAAAACTGGATTTCACTCCCTAGGGAGTCATTAAGTTTCGTTTTGTCAACAAACATTTGGACAAACTAAAAATATTGTAATATGTTGGTTAACTTAAAATAATAAGATACAATTTAAAAAAATAATTTTTAATCTAATTTTTTGTCACCTGCAAAAGTCCGGTGGCTTGGTCCCATCATTTCAATTCCAAGTATAAATGGAATTTGGTAGAGAGCTGGAAAAAATAGTCCTCCAATCGCTCTGAATATCATGTACGTGTTATAATCTTTTGAAAAACACGTCGCTATGGAAACAATAACTTCCAAGAAGATCATCAGCAACATAGATCTTCGTCTTCCCCATCTACAATATAAAGAAAAACTTATTTTAAAGAAATCGCGTCTTAAATAATAATAACAATGTTAGAGTCAAGAAACTGAAGCATTTAAATCAACAAATAGGGAAAACCACTGTAACTGTTTACAAATCATATACTTGTCCATCTTGTCCGTCTGTGTTGTTCTTGTCCCATAGAAGTAAAGTGGTAAATTTAAATCTAAATAGTAGACTAACTCAAGAGAACCACGCGCTGACCATGCTCTGGGACCCGTTTCGTCTGCTCTAAGGTCTTAGAGATTGTTAGGACGATTAGGGTCTTTGCATAGGATTGTTTCTACTGTTGGTATTAGGATAATGGTTTTTGCGAGGAATTCAGTATTATGACGAGAAGTAATTTCGCCTGAGTTCGATAGGGATCATGTTAGAATCTGTGTTAGGATTTTGCCAGTAGTTTCTTGATAATTTGATGTTCCTCTGTGATTTGGTATAGATACGTATTGTTTTTCTTCTGTTGCTCGAGTGCATGTTGTAGAGGGCAAATAATTCTAATGTTGACTATATGTATTTGGGTTTTGTGTCATTGTTTGATTTGTTTGTATTACTACGTTCTTCTTCCTTTCCGAGGCGGGATCTGGAGCGTGCGGCCGCGGTCTCAATTTAGAACTAACACTGTATTCCTTCACTGGGAAATTAGAAAAAAGTGATTGTGCTGACCATGTGTATTTGATTAATCACAAATTGACAATACTGCAGTAAGGGGGTACAATAAAAGATTTTAAAGTTTCTTTGTTTTGTTATTGCCGCGGTTTGATTGTAAAGAAATATTAAATTTTTGCTTAATTCGTTTTTAAAAAAATGATATTGATATGCGAAACTGAAGAAATACTTTATGAACAGTTTCGTAAAAGGGGTGGATGCTTTCATTGTAAATCATATACTTTTGTAAGTTTTTGGTTTTAATAAATAGTTTTCAACTCTTTGTAAAATAAATATTATTCAATAAAGAAAATGGTTTTAAAATTTTCCTCTGGTATGATAAAGGGGTAATTCTATCACCAGCATCCATTAAGGCATAGTCTCCACCCTTGATACAAGAATTATAGTCTCGCTAAATCATTCTTACTTTATCTTGATTAAAAGAAAGATGTTCAATAATTCATAAATACGTGTATTGTTTGATAAAATTGAAAATGGTTCTATATTTTACTAATTTTTCCTCAAAGACTTCAACAATTAAATCAGTTTAGTCGATATCTTTTTCTATTTTATGATATTTTCAAAAACATTATGGTGAGTTGTTACTGAAAATTTAAGGCTGCAATTTGATAAGAAATTAGAAAATCCTACGATTTTGCTATTTTAAAACGGCGTTCTTTCGAAATCGCGTTATCAAAAAGAATAAGTTAATAAACATTGGAAAAAACAATAATTTTCTGTTACTCAAAAGTTTTATGTAAGTAAAATATAATTAACATATTACAACAGAGATGAAGAACATTTTAAAGAAGGCAATATAGATGTCTAGACATCTACAGGGCTTATGACCTGATGATCCAGGCTGGTTTTCAGTGGCCACTTTACGCACTGCGTAACATTCATCATTCTGCCCATACTTGAAAATCTATATTACTTCAATTCTTTCCTCTGTTGATGTTTGTGAAGTGAAAGAGCTGAAACCTTTATTTATGCGAGTGAGATTCATCTAATTGGATTATTTCACCTACATACTAGGCAACGCCTGAAATTTGTATTTTTCCATTTCTATACTTCTTCATGGACCAGGTGGATTTATCAACAATATTTTGAGTTTGTCCAAATTTTTGTAGACAAGGGCTGGTTTCAACTTCCTGGGGAGCTGTTAACATTTACATATTACAACAGAAATGAAGAACATTTTAAAGAAGGCAATATAGATGTCTAGGCATCAACAGGGCTTATGACCTGTCATTGGCTGGTTTAAGTGGCCACTTTACGCACTGTGTAACATTCACCATTCTGCCCATATTTTAACATCTATATTACTTCAATTCTTTCATATGTTGATGTTTGTGAAATTAAAGAGCTGTAACCTTTATTTATGCGAGTGAGATTCATCTAATTGAATTATTTAAACCAGCCAATGACAGGTCATAAGCCCTGTAGATGCCTAGACATCTTCTTTTAAATGCTCTTCATCTCTGTTGTAATATGTTAATGTTAACAGCTCCACGGGGAGTTGAATCCAGCTCTTTTCTACTAAAATTTGGACAAATTCAAAATATTGTTGGTAAAATATAATTACTTTTTGACCAGCAGATTACGCTTCTTGAAATTGAGAAAAAAAATTAGTACATTTGTACTCGTATAAAAACCAAGTACCTATGTAAAGAAAAAATCAAATAAAATCAAAAATATTTGTTATACAAACATTTACATAAATTTTGTGGTATAAAGGTTTTAAAATGGTTAAAATATGTTTATTCAAACGTTGTTCAAACCCTTTACTATAGAATTCTTTTGTTCACATGTCACTCAAACATAATCATTTTTTTATTTCTTCTGTGCTATTAAAATTCAGCTGTAGATTGTTTTAATTTTACTTTAGAAAATACTTTGTCGTCTGTCTACTTAGTTTTATGGAAAAGTTTAGGTTTAACTTAAGGGTAGATTTATAATATTTTAGATTTATCCACCTGACCATGTCACACTTCATGACGTTGAGAATGTTATCATATTAAACAATTTGCATAAAAATAGTCTTTACACCTTTGACGACATGCTGTTTTAAAAGGAAGAATAGTTAAATATGTTTTCAGAACAGGAAAAAACTGGCAAAACCTTACCAAAAATATTCCAAACTTTCTTAGGAGAATTTAAAAAAGAGGAAGATAGAGATTTAAAAAATGTAAGTAACCTGTTGTATACCTGTCTGCCACCCAGCCGAAGATTACATTCCCAAAGAGGGACCCTACGTAGAACAAAGCTGTGCTGGTCTGAGGAAGCCAGTTATTATCACATACCAGATCCAACTAAAACAATAAAAAATATAAAACACGTAATGTAGACAAAAATTGTATATTAAAACAACGCCTATTGACAGCTCTTCAAGCTTTCCAGATACTGTAGGACAATAGAAATGTCTTGCAGGACCCGTGCGGACAGGGATTGTGCAATTAGGTTAAGCAACGGTTTAGCTGTCTATGTAATTTTGAGTAAAATAATGCAGTATAAAACTAGCTTTGACTCTGCCAGAGCTGCTATTCCAAACGCTCTCGCAGCCGTACTAAAGCTTTGATAGCGCGTACTTACATATTAAATACGCGCTTTAAAAGTGCGTTTTACGGTCGCGAGAGCGTTTGGAATAGCAGGGCAGGAATAAATCCCGGGATCTTAACACGGCAGGCGAACGCGCCAACCGACAAATACCCAACGAGGCGGACTTATCTTCACTCAATTTTTCCTATTTCAGGGTTAAATCGAAAACACTCGTCCAGGGGTAGTATTCTGAACGCAATTACGCGCGTAGAGAACGCGCTTTTAGCGCGTATTTACATACTAAATACACGCTAACAGAGCGATCTCTTCGCGCGCTATACCGTTCAGAATATCAGCCCAGGACGCATATTCGTAAATACCCCACCTTTTATCAATTCGGGATGCTCCGGTATCACTCGGAACTACGTCTCCTGTTAAGGATGTTTTGGAATCACTAGGGCGCTCGTTATTATTTAGCACTGTTCAATTTCTTAACTCCGCGAACCCCCCCTGAGTAGCGCCTACTAACATCACTAAACATAAACATTCTCGTTTTCATTGTATTATCTCGACTAAGCCATAAACGTCTTTTAAAAGGATTTTTGATAACGCGTATCTCTATCCGACACGTCTGCTATTTACAAAGCGACTTCGGGTGGATTCCGAAACATACTGGCGTCGCGGGTTCGATTCCCGCCAGTTGCAAGAAAAAATCCAACAAAAGATTATTTCTCATTTAGTCTGGGTGTTGTGGTGTATTGTTAATAAATTCCTTTCGTATCCTTTCTTTCAGACCTGCTGACAAGCCTCTAAAATATAGGCTTAGCGAGTTATTCCTTAAAAAAAAATATCTATAAAATAAATAAATAAATACAGTATTTTGTTCCATCACTACTAGCGATTTATATGTTATGTATTTTTCTTAGGAATGCCGTTGAAAGAGGTTATCATAATGTTATTTATGTTATTGTATGACGCATTTATATAAAAAGTGCGACGACATTTTGCAATCGCTTATTTAATTATTGTTTTAGTAAATATCCTGAATATCACAAATATGTGACAGTTGATAACAATAATTGCAATTTAAAAATAGAATCTTATTTTGAAACGTTTTTTATTAGGGCTTGTTCACCACGTACCGCACACAGCACAGCACAAGGAAGTTGGCGAAGGAGCAAAGCTGCTTGAAAGAACTCCCTGTATTCTGGTAGAAAAAAGGTAATCCAGAAGTACATAATATGTACTTTGTCATTCTTTTTCAGCCTTGTTCTCTCCCCTAATGGCCTCTTCAAAATGTCTCCGTTTCTTCCACAACCGCTTGTATCATCAATGTTTTACCGGCTATCGAGGCAATATGTTATCGACCCATATTTTTGTGGCCTTCCAACACTTCTTTTGTTTGCCCATGGTCTCCACTTTATTATTCTGGGTGTCCACCTGCCATCATTTTGTCTCGCCAAGTGTCCTGCCCACTGCCACTTTAATTTTTCTGTTTCCACTCTTTTTAATGATATATACGACTCCGGTTCGGTGCCTTATTTCTTCACTTCTTTTTCTGTCTCTTAGACATACACCGAGCACCTGTCTTTCCATAGATAGTTGCGTGTGTTTTAGTTTCTGGCCACTTTTCTGTGTCACGGAAATAGTTTCTAGTCGGTAATTCGTCACTAGTAATATATACGATTCACAGACTTGTCTTTTTAATCATACTACGACTTGTTTATTTTCAAAAATATACTTTAGCTTGCCGAAAGCAGCCCAACTTAGCCCAATTCTTCTTAGCAACTCTGCTATCTGGTTATCTGTACCAAGTTTGACTGTGTCCTGGGTATATGTATTCAACCATTTAGATTTTATTATTGTCGATAAAAATGTCGATTCTTGTTGGACTCATAATCTTTGTTTTATTAATTTCCAAACCGATCCTTCATACCCTTCTACTTGGCCATAACTTTAGGTCTTTATTATGTTTTTAACTATAAAATAACATTAAAAACAATTATTGTGATACTATCAAGATGCTTCTAAATATAGTTACACTTGTGTTAGAGTATGTCCTAGTTATTTATCAATATTTGAAGTATTATATCAGTCCATAGTAAAACGATTCTTTAATCAGGGTCACACAAATGTCAATCACATCTCTATCGATCCAAAACGCTTAGCATATTTCTCTAGCGCTAACGTAAACATAATACTACGAGTAAACAGACATTTCAAACCGTGAAAAAATGTTTTCAACAACTTCTTCTTCTTCGATGGCGCTACAGCCCAAATCAAGCTTTGGCCTCCTTTAACTTTTGCCTCCATCTTCGCCTGCCCTCAGCGACCGTTTTCCAATTTGCTGCTTGTGGAAGATGTGCTGCATCTTTTTGACGTTCTACCTCAGCCTAGTTCTTTTATCCCGTGAATATCCAGTCATGACTATCTTGGGAATTCGCGCATTTGACATTCTTTGTACGTGTCCAGTCCATCTCAACCTGAGCAGTTTTATATGTGTCGAGATACTAGCGCCTTCATTAATGGCTATACAATTCGGCATTTCGCTTAATGCGCTACTCTTCTCCATTTTTCACGGGACCACAGATTCGGCGAAGAAGTCTCCTTTCAAATATGTCCAGCATCTCAGTGAACTTTAATTCCAGTGTCAGTATCTCGTATCTGTACACCAGTACAGTCCTAGTAATGGTCTTGTACAGGGTAATCTTTGTTTTCCTGTGGACGCTTCGGGACTTGCCCGCCAATATTCGTTTCTTCATTTTTGTTTTCAACAACACCTCTCAATATTAAACTTAATAACAATGAGCGTCCGGGTGGCTATTGCTAAACTGAAAACTGACACAGAAAAATGTTGTTCTGCGATCTATCTGTAAATGAAAAGCATACTGTATAGCAATACAAAGTATCTCTCTGTTGAAATAAAACGTCAAAAGACAAGAATAGCTGAACAATATCTCATACAACATTCTAAAGCGAGACAAGGACAGTCGATAAGTCGAGACTAATAAACCGGGGACTGAAATTTTACAATAAACTACCAGACCAAACTAAACAAATGACTCAGACAACCTTTACAAAAGATGACAAAAAAATATCAATGCGTATGAATTTAGAAAGAATAATTAATTTAGTAATCCGTAAGGGTATACACAATTGTTTTCAACTAAAAATAAAAACACCTTGCTTTAGAAAATTTTATAAAAATATTTACGAGTACAAACTGCCATAACAACTTTGCTCTGTAATTGTTAAGTTAGGTTAGGTTACGATTAGGACTTTCGATTCCACAGCTTATTTCCAATCTCAGTATTTGCAGGGCCAAAGTTTTTTCAATCTCGCGGGATCCTGCGTGTTTTAGTACGCATTGTAAATTTGTAATACTTCCAAAAGCACCACATATGGCTATTTCCTTGTTTTTATTATGGATCGTATGGAACTGATGGTGGATGGTGATGGGCAGTTTATTTTCAAAGTATATGATAGAATAAGCCCTTACTTCTCTTGCAATGAAATTTTAGGAACTCGTGAAGAAACCTCGTCATTGATGGGGGCAGTTTGGGCAGTCTCTTCAGCCAGAACAGAAAAAGATTAGTCGTCGTCATTATCTTTGGTGCCCGTATTATTAGTAGCTGATGATTATGATACGCTAAACTGTATTCTCAAAGCAAACTCCTTTAGTTACCATCAAAACCGACTTTTCGGTGTCAAGCTGAAACGTAATCGTCACTCAAGGCTTGGTAGCTCCCAGAATTTTGTAAATAAACCAGTAGAGCGGTTATATTTGTGCGTCGCTGTGAAATACGTCGTTTTAAAGAAACGGCCAATCCTGCAGCTACCGTCAAACTGTTTTCTCCTAATTTGTGATCTCGCAAATCCGCAGGATCTCGCACACGCAATCTTGCTTCAAAGGGGATCAGATAATTATGCTAGATCCCGGTATAACGAGATTGGAAGCCCTAGTCATGCTAGGTTAGATGATTTAGTAGACGTGGTTAATTTTTCTTTTAAATTAATAATACTATTACTCCAACACAAATATTGAAATTTTGTTAGAACTAGAGCCCTGGACGAATTTTTACGACTTGATAGTTGCTCTGATAAGAATCCTAAATAAGGAAATCCAAGGAAAATGAGCCCGCCTCGTTGTAAAGTGGTCGGCACGTTTGCCTACCATTCGATAATGATGATTACTACTACTACCACTACTGCCATCATCCCCGTAGGGATAGATAAAGAGAATGTAACCGCCACACACGTCTATTCTGACATACTATTCTAGCTTCTTTCAAATTCATACTTCTTTTCATACAAGCCTTTCGGTTCTGCCTGCTTTTCACATGACCAGACTTAAGATTTTGGTTTATCTGATCTTGCCACGTCTTCCTTGGTCGTCCTCGTCTTACGTTACCGTTCATTTGTTCATTTTCGCCATGTATTTTTGTTTTCCGTTTTTTCGTCGTCCATTCGTTCTACATGACCAAAACATCTCAGAGACCCTTTCGTAATCTTATCAATTATACCTGATTCAGATTTACACTTTCACCTGATTTCATCATTCGTAACTCTGTCATACATTGATTTCCACACATTCGTTCGAAGAGATCGCATTTCAACCGCGTTCACTCGGCTTTCATTCTTCCTCTGCCAGTTCCATGTTTCACTTTCATACATAAGTGTTGTGACTAAAACTCCTTTGTGCACTGCCAGTTTAGCTTCGATTGACATATTTTTATTCGCAATTACTGTGCTTAGTACGCCGTTCATTTTGTTGCCCGCATTCACTCTCCTTTCAACATCTTCTACTCTTCCATCTCTTGAAAACATGCTTCCTAGACTCACAAATTCTTCTACTAGTTCGAGACATTCATTGTTAACATTTATTATACAGTCAGTAACCTCACTCCCCTTTCAAATACCATCACTTTTGACTTGCTTTCGTTCATCACCAATTCACTCTCCAGGCATATATATCATACATTCTAGAGACTATTTGTTACAGATCATCCTTGCTGCTGATGATGATGATAATGATGACATTTGGAAAAAAATACTTACTTCAGTAACTAATGTTGCGTCATAATACGTTTTATCGTAGACCCATCCATATTTGCACTTGGTTGTTTTCAGCTGCCCTTCCTCCGCCATTTTGTCAAACGATCTTCTCCATTCGTCACTTAACCTAAAAAGTCTATTTGAATAATTTTCACTGTCGTCGAAAGTTCTGTCAAATTTCCCGCTTAATTCCGAATTCCCCCTCAAAACACTGTCACTGAACGTCCGATCGGCTTCTGTCAAAAGCCTGCTAAAAATGTCGGAAGAATTAGAGTCATACATTTCGCATTTGCTGTAGATTTTTTCCCCGTCACCCCTGATTCTAAACGGAATGGTGTAATGTTTTATTTCAGCTTCTGATAAATTTAGATTTTTTAGTTTTGGGGGTGGTTGGCACCAGTGATCTGGTGTGGCGTTTGTGAACACGTTCGAAAATGCTAAAAATGCTACAGGAATCGTTGCAGGAATACAAAGAATGAAAAACATGACCGTTTGGTACTTTCCACGATCGCCTACCATAACTAAAACTTTGTCAAAATCCACGGCAGCCATGTTTACGAGTTGCCTTTTTCACTTATTAAAAATGTCTGTATTTCACAAAATATGTCTTTGTTCACTTTTACACTTCCTATGATTACTTATTGTACATTTGGTAAAGCACTTTTTATATCTTTGTTCCATTTTGCCACTTTTAAATATGATAGTTAATTCGTTTTTGTCACTTTTTGGTTTAATTTTATTTTATTTGATTTACTAGTTGTTCTACTGTTTATGAAAGTTGATGTTGTTCACTATCTTCCATATAAACATTCGGTGAAGAAATAGGCGTCGTCCTTATCTCTGAAATCAAAATGCAGGTTATCAGATGAAATAAATGATAACTCTTTATTTTAATCATATCTTTGTGATTAGTAATTAGTTCACATATTTATACTCCTCACTTAAATCATTATTAATAATATTAAAATACGTAAACATACTATTTAGAATACTTTATTATTTTTAAAATCTTAAAAACATTTCACAACAATGCTAATAAACATCCGTTTCTTAATGGCCATATCTTTATTTTTCCAAAAAGAATATGATGAGAATTTACAAAGCATGCGTAAGACCAATAATGACATAACGCGTTGAAACGAGGCCAAACATAATCATGACTAAACATATGTTAGGACCTCCGAGATGAAGACGCTGAGGATGAAAGCAGGCAAAACTCTAAGAGATCGCGTGAGGAACACCAGAATAAAATATATACCTGAGGCTGAGGATATGGTAATATCGTACGGTCATGTCCAAAGAACGGACATCACCAGACTCCTTACATTGCATTGATTAATTAGCCTGGCGAGACTTGTCTTCGTGGAAGACCTCCCAAAAGATGAAAGGATAGCTGGGAATCCACCTCACAGGAGGAACAAACCTCTGGAGAACAGACCACATAGGTTAAAGCAAGGAAGAAGTAGTTAATATACAAAATAAAACTTATTTAAAGTGTATCGCAAGAGATAATTATTAGACACCGAAAACAGCACACGTGCATCGTAGGTAGGTAAATAATAAAATGACTAATCAGTAACAAAGGTCAACTCATCTCGACAGAAGACATTAACATATTTTGTACTTATTGATTTCGTAGTTTTATATTACTATCACTGATCTTACCGGAGTCAAATTTCGGGGGAAGTCGCGGCATGGTTCAACAAAAAGTATTACTTGAAGATCGGACAAATAATGGACTTTTTTAATACGCGTCAGCATTGTTAACACTGACAGTGTCTGCATTGAATATAAGAAGATTATATTGATTACTAATCCTGATAAAAACATCATATTACGTTCATATTTTCGTATCAATGCAGTGCCCTGTACATAAGTGAGGTTAAATATAGTTTTTTTTTTGTAAAACAGTCTTAACAATGCCCTGAATTCCCGCTTGTTACAATTTTATATCCAGATAGGGGAACAAATCCTGAAAGAGTCTGATAGTTTAAAAAATCTGAAGATCCCAAAAAGGGTCACTGCGAGTAATTTCAAACTTGTACTGAATCACTGTAAATAATTCCTGTTAGAGTTTGATAGATAGAATCAATATATCATTGAATTATGCCCACGTAGAAGGGTGTACGTGATTTTATTTTTTTAGAGTAATTTAACAAAAACTTTGAGGCAAAGCTCTGTTAAGTCAATTTTATTGGTTTTTAAAAAAACAAAACGATGCTTATTTCACAAAACTCAATGATCTTCAATGGTACCTCGTTGCTATAAACGTTATACATATACCACTTAACGTTTAAATAAAACTGTTTTTTGTTTTTTCGTTTTTTATTTGTATGGTACATGCTCTTCTACGTGGTCATAATTTAGTTATACTACCATTTTTTCAAATAACTGAGATATCCTGAAAAATAGTGTGAATTTAATAAATGATCATTTTTTGACACCAAATGCCATGTTTATTAAACCCAATCATTGTTTTCATAATTAACATCAATTCAAAGAATTTTCAAATGAATTTGTTTTAAATAGGAAGTCAAAGACGTCCCATGAATTTAATGCTGCCTTTGAAGTAAAATTTATAATTTATAACACGTCTGGTTATATTTAAAGATATTTATTGATTCAGTTCATAATTTACATACAGTACAAGCACTAGGAAATTAACTTGATACAATATCGTTGGTTACACAGGTTGACAAGCACTGATTTTACAGATTGAGAGGCAGTGGAATTGTTGTTCACAACAGGGGGTGATCTCGGGTTCCGGGTGTCCAAAACACGTGTGTGCCTCGGACTAGCTCTTCCTAGTAATATGATGTCTCGCACCGTATTCAGAAGTTAGCGAAAGGGCCGAACAGCCAGCATTCGTACTTCACTGAGTAGGTACTCGGGATCAATTACTAGGATCTCGATTAATTAAATCATATGTCTGACCAAAGAACCCGGATGAGCCAAACAAGGCAAGCAACTAGGTTAGCAAGGGTTGACAGTATAATATGACTGTACGGGATGAGAGCCAGGGCATAGCCTAGTACCAAAGAGTTCCAGAAAAGGAAAGCAAGCTGGTTCGCTAGGAGAGCCCTGAGTAAGTGTCCTTACCAAAAAGTACCAAGAAGTTAGGTAAGCAGAAAGGTTAGAGGACGACCCGGAATACTCTGACTTCTGGGGCTAAAAATCCGAGGGGGGATGAGAAATTTAGGGATCTCGCGGGGCCTGAGGTGAGCGCGGGTGGCTGGAGGGTATCGCATTGGAATGCGGCCGAATATGCAAACCTATACCATATGTTAGAGGAGTTGTTTATACGTAACTATCTCGTAAGAAACGGATAACAATATGCGAAAAAATGTATAGGGCAAAAGCGGGTGCTATAAATTTTATTTTTTTATTCTTCTTCATTTTATTTTCTCTTATTTTTGATGATTTTTCCGTATTTCTCCTAACTCTGACTTTAAACCTGATTTTCTAAATAAAGATCGTTAGCTGTCCAGGTTGTTTAGTTGTTTATGTATTTTTTTGTTTTTGTTTTTAATTTCTTTATAATTTTATAATAATATAATCGTAGCTTCAGAACAGTACCTAGGAATATTTTTGGCCATTACACATAGTCTTGTTTGAATTATATTGTTTTAATTCTTTATTACTTTTACTATTTAACCCCTTTTTAATAAAAATATTGTGTTAATGAGGAAGTCCAGTAAAATATTTAATTTTGTTAGGTAACAACTTTGTACGGCTGGCGCTTATTTTTTTTATTTTTTATGATTTTGTATTGCAACTGTACTCTACTCATACTATTTTTGGCAATAAACTCCGTACTTGGTCAATGAAACTTCACTTTTTTATATATTTTTTTAATTTATTTCATTAACATAACTATACAGTTTTCAGATTTCAATTTTTATATTTTTACTAAAACTAAAATCCTTGGAGATTATATTTATACCAACTTATTTAATGTTATTGTTTTAAAAAACATTTTTCACTTTGTGGTATGACATTTTACTTGTAATTATAAGTTAGTTAAATTAACGTGTAATTATAAGTTAGTTAAATTCCTGACGGTGAGGTAGTAACCTCGAAACCGGTCAAAGTGTAATTAAAAAAATTAAAGTGGTTTATACAAATTTATAAACAAATAAGTGTTATTTAATATTATCTACATTTATAAAAACAACAAATAAAATATATAATTACAGCCGGAAAGATCAAAATATACATGCGTATACAAATATTTTTATTTTTTTATTAATTTATTTTTTAAATACAAGAAAATATATGAAAAATTAAAATATTTACACGTAAGCTACTATTTAAATATAAACTTTTGATCGAGTAGCCACTCTCTTATTTTGCTCTTGTTACATTGTGAGTTAAATTTAAGTTCTTTCGGCAATAAATTAAAAATGCTAGGTACTAAATATTTGAGAGTTCTATTGCATACTTTTGGTACTACCAAACCATCATTATACGTGAAGCGTGTATTATGGTTATGTTTGAGAGGAATTTTGAATGTATTACTATGAAATTGTTCTAAAATGATGCAAAGCCACAGTAATCCTGAGTTTTTATTGCTTTGTACAGGAGAACATTATCACTTCTTTATTCGTAAATCCCTGCTGGTACTATTCTCTTAACTATAGAGTACTGTAGACCCCGGATCATTTTAATATTAGTTTTAGTCGACTAACTTAAATAATTCATTCTTTTACCACTGTGCTACGTTGGTACTCTTATTTTAAAATGTGCTTATGAAATTATTGATCAACTGATAAATTTGATTGTGAAAAATATTATCTACCTAATATATTTTATCAACGGAATAATCTCAATATGCAAACAGCATAACAAAATTCCTTCACGAGCACCCACCCAAGAAATCTCGTTATTAATCTCATTAATCTCGTTATCAAGTCCGAATCGGTACGCGGTCCCGTGGCTAGTGTTGCGGACTCACGGATCAGGGGTCCGAGGCTCGAACCCCGCTGTACCAGTGGCGAGCAGTGATTTATTTCATAGGTAATCGACAAAAAATGTTCATAAATGTAGGGTCCATAGTCCATATTCGATGACACACACGTGTTAAATTAGTTCATTTTAAGTAGACTAATGACCGACGATGCAATGTCATCATTTTCTATCGAATCCAATACATTCGTATAATGCAACTCATAGTATTGCACGTTTAACCGGAAGCATTGTTCTGCGACACATTCACATCATCCCTACCATGAAGAAATAAACTTCAAAGGAACGTCGTCTATAAAGAGACCACAGGACGCAGCCAACGTCAGTCAGCCCGTTCAGTCAGTCGGCCCAACAAGTTCAATTCAGTCAGTCAGAGCAGCTGGACGACGTCACTCAGCTCCAGCATGTAGTTCAAGTGCAGTTACTTCAACTCCTCATCGCCGAAACACTCGCCTGACATAATTCATTATTTATTCGCCATGTAATAAATAAACATCAAACAGCAATCTCATGTCTTCTCTGTCAATCTCTAACTGGGCTAGGAACTCGTACCAACCCTCAACTACCTATTCCTACACACATAATATATGAGTAATATATTTATAAATGGCTATTTTTTCTGAGGCTCTGTGGAAATCAACTCATACAACAATTGAACGTAGTTATGCAGAAAGCAGCCAGTCCACAATTTCGGAAAAATGAGATATTGATGTTATCGGGTGCAGTAAGGTCGATTCTATGTTTTGCTTAAAACAGCCAGACCGCTTTCATAAAAACTGTATTAATAACCTCCGGAAAAAGGTGTCGATCACAAAAACGGCATTTCTCAATTTGCAGAAAACACCCAAAAAACTAGAAAAATCTTATGGTACTTTAAAAATATTTTAAACTGGTCAAATACACAATAAGATTCTTGTTTGTAATATATAAAAAAAAAACTTATGTATTCATTGTTTATCGTTTGTTAAAGTCAAAAACATTCAAAGTTTTGTGTAGATTTTATAATTCACTCTTTTCACAAAATGGCTATTATCTCAGTTTCACTTTTCTATGGCTAGCTGCTTTCTGTATAAATATGTTCAATTATTATTAACTTCGCCATATGCGTAGCTTTATTCTACACTATTTTAATACAACACTTGTACGGGAGTCAAAATCCAGTCTTTTGTCTACAAATATTTGGACAAACTCAAATATTGTAATAAAATCAACTGGTCTAAGAAGAAGTTTAAAAAATTGGAAAATTGTTTTCAGGCGTTGCCTAGTATGTGAAATAATTCAGTCAAATGAGTCTCTTCACAACAATAAAGGTTTCAGCTTTTTAACTTTGCTAAAATCAACAAATTGAAGAATTAAAGAAATATGGATGTTCAAACATAGGCAAAATGGTGAATGTTACACAGTGTGTAAAGTAGCCACTTAAACCACCCATTGACAGGTCATAAGCCCTGTAAATGCCTAGACTTCCATATTCCCTTCTTTAAGGTTTTCTCATTCCCTGTTGTAATTTGTTAAACTTGTACAAAAGTTTATTTAAAAAATCACAATGACATTCAGCAGATATTTCCGCTATGATTGAAATGTCAACTCTTTGCACTGGCCGATTCCTTTTAAAACGAATAATGCCAAAAATGGCCACTTCGAACGCCACATGTCCTATGTGATACATAATATGTCAACGGTATCATATCAAAGAAAAATATTCCTTTAGAAATAATGTTCGAAATACTAGTTTCCAAATAGAAAATCTTTCAATAATATTAGTAATAGTACTGAAAAAACGCGACTGGGTTAAAGATGTAAAAAATAGTGTTCTTTTTTGTATGTGAGATAATCGGCTAGTTACAGTACCCGGCAAAAAATAGAGTACATCGGGCTTATAAAAGAGACTACAGACTTTGTAGAGCGTCGTCTTTGTCATTCATACATACCGGATTTGTGTGACAGGGACAAAACCGATTAGCCTGGCAGTCTCTTTCTTAAACCTGATGTCCTTTATTTAATGCCGGCTACTATACATCGTTTACTGAGAACGGGCTGAGAGCTGGACGCACATTATAGAGCTTTTTGTATGAAGATATAAACGACTGTGGTAATTTATAGTAAATTATAATTATTTGATTTATTTTCCTACAAACATATTTACTAAAAAACTTTATTGCAGAAAGTCAAATTTAATGGTAAGCTGTGCATAATCGCTCATTTGAACGATTTCCATTTTCTAATAGTGGCGATTAAAATTGAAATATTTGGGTAAATTATAAAAACGCTAATATTTCTTTTAAAAAAATTAAAAAATCTTTTCTGCTTTCATTACAATTATCATAATCATTTCTCTTCCGCACCTAAAAGTACATTCCTCCACATACCCGAAACCGTTTTAAAGTCCGTGGGTCTTCCTGTCTAATAAAACTTCATGTATAAATAAACAAAGACAGACTGATGTGGCGTTCTATTTTATCTGACTACCCCTACGGGGAAACGGCGTGATGGCATGTTGTTGCTGAGATGCATTTAGTAAGGAAGTAACGTGTCTATTCATTATACGTCAGCACTCTCTACAAATTTAAATTCATAAAATCATTTTATTAATTTGTCGTCAAGCGAAACAAACGTGATAATTTATCCAGTTGATACGTTTTTTTATTACTATGTAGAAACATTAATCATAAAATTATTCTTACGATACCGCCTAATTTATTTCGTTAATTATGTTTCAAACGATTTACCGAGAGGATTTTTTTCAGGGGTGAGTCGAAGTTCTAAGTCCATTAGCACCTTTGCGTATTTGTTGTCGTTTTTAAAACTAGTAGTTTAAAAAAGTCATTATTATTGTGGATAACTTATAGCGCCATTTTCGTAGTATACATCAAGGGTGATTTACAAAGTCATTCTACAAATAAATTAGTTTCTTTTTTAATTTGTAATTTGAGTAAAACAATTTACTTTGTTATCACATGCTACGGATTTATTTAAATGGTTTAGAGAACAAGTGGTAAATAAATATTCTAACCAACCTTTTTGGAGGTGAAATAGAAGTAAAAACTCAAGAGAAGTATAAATATTCTGGCCAACCTTTTGGGGAAGAATTAATAGAAAAAGCTCAAAAGAAGTATAAATATTCGAACCAACCTTTTTGAATGTGAAATTGCAGTAAAAACTCAAGAAAAGTTTAAGTATTCTAACCAACCTTTTTGGGAAAGAATTAATAGAAAAAACTTAAGAAAAGTATAAATATTCCAACCAACCTTTTTGGAGGTGAAGTATAAGGTATAAATATCAAGAGAAGTATAAATATTCTGGCCAACTTTTTGGGGAAGAATTAATAGAAAAAGCTCAAAAGAAGTATAAATATTCTAACTCACTTTTTATGGAAGAATTAATTGAAAAAAACTCAAAAAAGTATAAATATTCTAACCAACCGTTTTGGGGTAGAATTGATAGAAAAAACTCAAGAAAAGTATACATATTCTGACCAACCTTTTGGGGAAGAATTATTTTAAAAAACTCAAGAGAAGTATACGTATTCTGACCAACCTTTTAGGGAAGAATTATTTTAAAAAACTCAAGAGAAGTATACGTATTCTGACCAACCTTTTAGGGAAGAATTATTTTTAAAAACTCAAGAGAAGGATACGTATTCTGACCAACCTTTTGAGAAAGAATTAATAGAAAAAACTCAAAAGAAGTATAAAAATACTTACCAACCTTTTTGGAGGTGAAATTGAAGAAAAAACCCAAGAAAAATATAAATATTCTAACCAACCTTTTTGGGGAAGAATTAGTAGAAAAAATGTAAGAGAAGTATAAGTAACAAAATAAATAAAACAACTTTGTTTTTAACCACTATTCTTTTATTTTTTTCTACCGACCGGTTTCAAAGCAAACAAGCTTCTTCGTCAAGGTTTATTTTTAAATTATCAATTACTACTATTTCTTTGATTGTTGAGTGTAAAAAAATGTTATGTCTGTATCGTATGATCGATGTTGTAATTAATATTTACCACGGATCTAGTATAAAAAAAATACATTGAATATGTCGTATGTTTTTTATACCACTGTTCTTCAAAGAGAACTTTTATACCATTAAAATCGAAGTGATAAACTCTAACGGCCTCGTGGTGTAATTAATGGTCAGCGCGTTTGCCTACCATGCAAGAGGTGTCGGATTCGATTCCCGACATGGGTGATTCGAAATATTTATTTGAACTTATGTTTTTACACTAGAATATTTCATAGTCCGTGCCTGGTACCGGAAGCGTAAGACTGATCAGATGATTGATGAATGTAAGATTACTTTTATGTAACAAAAACGATCAATTAACTCTGCGGTTGGTGTACCAATGCAGTGGCATATGCACCATTAGGTGCGGAGAGGGAACAATGAATTTTTCTAATGAAACATCTGTGATTTAGCACCAGTGGTGGTATTCTTGATTTTTTTATGCGACGATACTTTGCTTCATATAATTGCCACGCTGATGATTAAACGTCAAATGGTGTATAAAACAGCTTTAAAATCGGAAATAAAATGAATACTGTTTGGTCAATTCAACCAAATTATGTGCGTTGGGTAATGCTTAAGGTCGCAATAATGTTACTACTACTACTACCATCACGCCATTTCCCCGTAGGGGTAGGCAGAGAGAATAGACCGCCACACACGTCTATTCTGGCATACATTTCTAGCTTCTTCCACATTCATACATCTTTTCATACATGCCTTTCGGTTCTGTCTGCTTTTGACATGACCAGACTTAAGATTTTGGTTTATCTGATCATGCCACGTCTTCCTCGGTCGTCTTCGTCTCACGTTACCGTTTGTTTTCGCCATATATACTTGTTTTACCATTCTTTCGTCGTCCATTCGTTCTACGTGACCAAACCATCTCAGAGACCATTTCTTAATCTTATCAATTAGACTTGACTCAGATTTACACTCTCGCCTGATTTCATCATTTGTAACCCTGCCATACGTTGATTTCCCACACATTCGCCTAAGAGATTTCAACCGCGTTCACTCGGCTTTCATCCTTCCTCTGCCAGTTCCATGTTTCACTTCCATACATAAGTGTTGTGACTAAAACTCTTTTATGCACTGCCAGTTTAGCTTCGATTGACATATTTTTATTCGTAATTACTGTGCTTAGTACGCCGTTCATTTTGTTGCCCGCATTCACTCTCCTTTCAACATCTTCTACTCTTCCATCTCTTGAAAACATGCTTCCTAGACTCACAAATTCTTCTACTTGTTCGAGACATTCATTGTTAACATTTATTATACAGTCAGTAACCTCACTATCCCTTTCAAATACCATCACTCTAAATGAAAATCATCATGTTTGATTTCACGTGTTCATAATTTTGACGTTTAATCATCAGTGTGGCCATATATGAAGCAAAAATTAGTCGCATAGAAAAATAAATGACCCCAAATTAACCACTTTCTAAGGAATAGAGAAAATTCAAAATTGCACCCCTTGTGTGACTTATACAAACACATGACAGGTCATAAGTTCTGTGAATCCACCTTATTAAAAATGTTTTTCATCTCTGACAATGTCAATAAGACAACATCCATAGACGTTTTGTCTCGCTTGTTTACGGTACCTAACTGCATTGGATTGATTAATTATCTTGATCATCAATTAAAAATATAATGACAAGGTTCAATGATTGCGGTTTGGTTCAGTTGTAAATTATTTAAATAAAGACATTTTTATTGACTTGTCCTTGTCGGGAAATGAACTTGAAACGACATGACTGGCATCAAATATGTCAAGAATAAAAAAAAACATTTTATTGATGCGCGTGTAAAATAGGACTGTGTAAAATATCGTATTCGCCAATGTTTGATTATGTCCAAATGCTTGCAGACTGGCTGGATTTCCTCCCTAGGGAGTTGTTCATATTTAAATTTATTTCAAAAGTCAACAGATGGAAGAGTTGAGGAAATGTGGATGTTCAAACATGGGCAGAATGGTGAATGTTACACAGTGTGTAAAGTGGCCACTTAAACCAGCCAATGACAGGTCATAAGCCCTGTAAATGCCTTGACTTCCAAATTTCTCCTCGAAAACTTTTTCCCTCTCTGTTGAAATAAATTTAAATATCGTATTCGCAATCACAATGGAACATCCGTGAACACCCAATATTAAATGTCAAAATATTTGCGTTTCACGACGTATAATCCTGCTGCGCAATCACATATTTGAATTTTACCGTTGTAAATATGAAAAATATTCCAAAACTGCTATTTGTATTTATTGATTTATTATTTATCATGTTATTTATTGCATTTACCCGGTGGTTGGCAAGCTAAATGTCAAGAAAAGCCATCGCCATAGTAATTGTAATTTAATTTTCACATTTTTGTATTAGATGCTCCTTACTATTTTGCAAATGCAATATATTGTATTATATTTTATAGTAAACGCCGATTTTTCGCCAATGAACTGTATTTATTTACGAGGAAACCCAAAAACAAACCGACACGAGCGTTGACTTAGAAATCACAAACGCGTTGACTTATGACTGCGATAACTTAAGCATGTTCATTATTGTTCATTGTGATCGCTCAAATGCTTAGCATGTTTTTAAGCACTTCCATGGTTATTTGTGATTGAGCTACTGAAAAAGAAAAACTAGTCTACATACGATACAAGACTTGATATATCTCTCTTGTTTTATATTTTTTGTAATCTTTAAATGCACATTTTCCCACCGGATTTGGAAAGTAAAATGTTTATAACTGTGCTGGATTTTAATACAAAAAATATTTATCCTTGCCACGCGAAGAATGAATGTGACGCCAATACAGCAATAAATATGGGTAGTATCGTATAAAAGTGAGCGCGAAGATAGAACTCATAACAAGAAAGACAAGGACGCTATTCTGTGACCGGTGTTTGTGAGAAAAGAGATTCAGTCGGTTGTTGACAGTGATGGGAGACGTACGCACGCCCGTAAAGCTAGGGTTTCCTAGGTCAGCGGTGCCCGTATCTTAACGGCCGTAGTGAACGGTGATGCGGTAGGCAGTCGTCGTAGCAGTGAATAGAGAGTAGTTTTATTTTTTAACGGTGTTATCAACACCATTTTTATAGAAAACCACTCTCTAGTCACCGTTACGACGGCTGTCAACCGCATCACTGCTCACTACGGCCGTTAAAATACGGACACCGCTGTCCTAGGAAACCCTAGCTTAAGATGACCGGCGTATTTATGATTTTTATAACATTTTCTACAACAGCTATTTGTGACTGGTTAAAAATGGATTGAATTTTTTAATATTTGTGTTAATCGTGTGACCGGAAGCATTCATTTTAAAACAATAAAAACGACACCTCTCTTAAACCTTCTTGGGGGCCAAGTGGAGATCAAAGTATCATATTTTTTTGTTTGTATACTGAGAAAAAATATATAATTCGAATATATTACTGTTTTATCAATACAAATACTCAGTCAAAGGCCCCGGTCATCGTGAATCAAGATTTTTATTTTTAATTTTTAAAATAAAATATATATTTTTTTATTTGACGACTGTAAATATAATGTAGAAGTTAATGAATAGAAAGCGGATAGCTGCTAAACTGCCGATATGAACAGAAAAATAGATACATATTATCCGCAGAAGCCGTGTTCAGCAATCGAAATGCCCGTGAATTCTGACTTGCATTAGTGTGCGTGCTTCTGGTTGTGTAAAACAGTGCATGAGATCTCGCTCTAGTATAATTATTGGGGACATACAAACTGATATCTTGCAGTATATTCTGATTATATATACTTCCATTAATCAGCTTATAGAAATGTTTCCCGGAAAAAATTGACAACAAGATTCGAGGGTGTTTTAATCTAGCGTCCCTGCTAGAAATAATGATGGATAATTATTTTTTTTCTTTAAGATATAATTATCGGAAAAACCGCTTTTGAACCTTTTCTAATCCAAGGATGTGGTTTGATTCAGAATGGTCCTAAAGTATGGAACAGTATTCTAGTATCCTGAGGACAAGTGTATCATACAATGTGCGAATTGCAGTAGTATTGTTAAATTCGGCACAACAAAGGCAGAATAAATTAAGTATTTTTTAATTATAATTATTTTACACTTATTTGTTTATTAATTTGTATAAACCACTTAAATTTTTTTTAATTACACTTCGACCGGTTTTGAGGTTACTACCTCATCGTCGGAAATTTAACTAACTTATAATTACACGCGTTGCTATTTATATAATAAAATATTGTATGAAAGAGACAGAAAATTGAAAGACAGAGAAAGAAGATAAAATAAATCATAACGGAAATAGTTTTAAAAGAGGACTCGAAGTTAAATTTAATTGATTATTTATTATTTGAAGTTTTTGATTAATGGCTTTACTAATTTCTAATCGTTCTAAATTATCTAAACGAAAACCATTTTTATTGACATGCAAAATTTCTACACACGTTTCTTGATTAAATTCATGGTTTTCGGATATAAGATGATTTGCGAATTCTGAAAAATTATTATTACTCAAACATCTTATATTACAAATTTATAAACAAATAAGTGTAAAATGTCATACCACAAAGTGAAAAATGTTTTTGATAACAATAATATATAATTATTTTATTTGTTCGTTCGGGACCTCGGCCAAAAGTTTAATTCAATGTATTTCATTCAGGCCTTGTTTTTTCTTTCTCCATTTGAATATTTCCATCCCCCCTCCCGATCCCTGTTTATCCCCTCCCCACCTACCCCCACTCTAGGACGAATAAAGAAAAGTGTTTATTTTCCTTGCTGGCCATTTCTGCCGCCCTAAATTAATTTGAATGTCTCCAGACAAGTGGAAGTTGTCAAATAAGTACTTCCACGATTAAAATGAATTTATAAAAAATAATAAAAAAACGCGTAATTCAAATATGCATTTATTTTATGTACAATCACCCAATAAGAATTAATCTTGTCACCCTAACTAGTAAAACTCGTAAATCCACAAATGGTCAAATATCATATTTTGGTACATTTTGGTACTTTTTATTGGGACTTCAAATAATCTATCTTTGTGTTAACCCTTATGTGGCTGTGATGCCACACTAGTCGACAAAGGACACAAGACTTGATATATCTCTCTTATTTTAAAAAAAGGTGAATTCATATTTTTTGTAATCCTCAAATGGTTATTTTCACACTCGATTAGGAAAGTAACATTTGTATAACTATGCTAAATGTTAATACAAAAAATATTTATCCTTGCAACGCGAAGAATGAATGTCTGCTAATTCAGCAACACATCTATACAGATACCTTATACAAGGGAGAGCACGAAGATATAAGTCATATCAAGCAAGACAGAGACGCTGAGACGCTGTTCTGCGGCAGGTGTCGTCTTAAACAGATTTAGTCATCAGTCGGTTGATGACAATGATGGGGGACGCACGCGCGTAACATGAGTGGCGTATTTGTGTTTTTTTATTTATTTTGCTATAACAGGGCTAAATTATATATTTTTTTGCATTAATTATGGAAAAGGAATTATTAAGCAGTATGTCTCCATGTTTTTAATTTTTTTTAAATGTCTGAACTTTAGAATATACCGTCTTTTACTAGTGGTAACACGATGTTACATCACCGTGCGCAAAGGGATTATTTACCACACTCTTTTAAGAGTTAAACTTGTAAATCCGCACCTCAGAATAATGTAAAGTAAAGGAGCCTCCCATACGCACAAAAACCATTTAAGGATTATCAATCACGTAGTTTGCTAGAGTATACAGCAAAATAACGTGTCGTAGGTACTCGGGTCGAGAGTTGCAGGCGCAGCGACGAACCGTCCGTTACACGTTTGTTGTTAAACCAAAAACCAAACCAAAATTGCCAAACCGAAAGAGCGTCTCTATAAGCGGGTCGCGAATTATTACCCTGAGATTCCTTACTGAAGCGGTTGAAACAGTTTTTACTCTCCCTGAAAAAAAATAGTTTGGGGTTTACGAATTTCAATTGAACGTAGTTATGCAGAAAGCAGCCAGCCATATAAAAATGAAACTGAGATAATAGCACTTTTGTGAAATTTATTTAATTATTTATTTTGTTCATTAACGCCCAAAAGGCATTTACAAAAAATAAAAATGAAATACATGCTGACATACTAAATAACAAACAGAATATACAGAAAAAATTGAGAAATTAGTTAAAAAGGATATGATAAAAAGTTTTACAAAGTTAAAAAAAAAACAATTATAATAAAGGTATGCAAGAAAAAACAGTAAGCATATAAACAAAAAATGCAAAGATATAAACTTATGAAATAAATTCTGTAAGGCAAACAATAAATAATGTGTTACGGTAAGCAAGAAAGACATTTTAAGTTAAATTAATAAACAAGCAAGCATATATTATCACGAAAAATAAGAAATAAAAATATGTATCTATGAAATGCGTATTTGCCAATACTACAGTGCAGTTTGATATAATAGTAAAAAATAAAAAACTAGTATAAGGTAATTAAAATAAACAAGTATTTTTTTTTAATTTATGAAATTTAATTGTCAATAATAGTTTGACGAGCAGCTACAAATAAACTTGATATTGTGGAAATGAGTGAATTATCAAATTCAAACAACAGTTGGAATATTTTCGACTTTAACAAATGATAAACAATGAATACATAAGTTTTTTTTTATATTACAAACAAGAATCGAATTATGTATTTGACCAGTTTTAACGAATTTTAAAAAACCATAAGATTTTTCTGGAGATGTGGGTGTTTTCTGCAAATCGAGAAATTCTTTTTGTGTGTTCGACACCATTTTCAGAAGGTGATTACTACAGTTTTATGTACGACAGTGGTCTGGCTGTTTTTAGCAGAACATGGAATTGACCTTCCCGCACCCGATTACATCAATATCTCATTTTTTCAAAATTGTGGACTGTGCTTTCTGCATAACTACGTTCAATTGTTCCTACTAATTTAAAATAAACATTTATTTATTGTTAGTTAATATTTGTATTACCAGTAACCGACTTTTCTACGTCTACCAGTTAGTGTCGAGACGTACCCGTCTCTGACGGGACACGTATTACACTAACATGCAATTCCTACTACACACCTTCACCATTGTCATAATTTATTTATTATATTTACGGCCTAAGCCAATTACAACAGTTACACGAAGAAACATAAATACTATATCTAGAGTTTCGAAGTAAAAATCCAGGCATTCTACTATTAGATGTATCGACAACACCAGCAATATGGTATTTTTTATATTTTTTTATTTATTTATTTATTCACACTCTTTATCAAAATACAATTCCATGTTCACTTTGCCCAGCTAACAAGGGTACATACCCCGTTCCAAGCTAGGCAATTACATTTTAATATATTATAATAGTTAACAAATTAATATAGAGCACAGACAAACAAAATATAAAAATTATTCGGATACACATTTTGATTCATATACATACAGACATACACATATATACTAATTAAAGAAAAGCTTCTTGACATAATTAACATTAACTGTATTTTAAAAAAAGAGATGTATGTTTAATATGTGCCCGTGTTTACAAATTTTGTGTTTTTATTTAATATTTTTTTTGGTGTTATATTTTTCTCAATTTTTAAAATTGTTTAAATTTTTATTTATTTTATTATTTTGTTTTGCATTTTATGTTTTATTTTTATGTTATTTTGTAAACTTGCCAAACACAAGAGCTAGACTCTTTTTTGGCAAGTTCAACCTTAAGTGTTCCATTTTTCTACTGAATGTATAGTTTATTTAGGCTAAAATAAAGGTTTTAAAACAAAAAAATAAAAAATAAAAATAAAAATTATAAAAAAATACACACATATATATAAATATACACATATATACACATGTACATACACACACACGTACATACACCCATGCGCATACACATACATACATACATTCATAAAAACATAGACAATTTATTTATGCGAAACTTCATGGTTGTCATCTATAAATATTATTTTTTTTAATTATTCCTTATTTTTTATATTTTATTTTTGACATCCAGTAAGGTTCTCCAATCCGTGGCATGCATCAACTTTTCTGACTCCCTACGACCAATGTCATGAAAGAGCGAGATTTAAATGTGAAATTCGCTTCTTGTATAATATCTGTACCTCAGAGGCAAAATGATGCAAATCCAAACGTCAAATGTTCAACACAAGCCTAAAAAATCTACTTTAATTTGTATTTTCAGTATCTCAATACATAGGTTCATTCTTTATAAGACTTAGAATTCTTCAAAATCAATGGACATGATCATAAACTGGATACGAAAATCGAAATGTCATTCCATCAAATTCTGGATTTGCATCCGTCTGCCTCTGAGGTACAGATATACACATGTGATTAATTAAAGCTTTTTAAAAGATAATGTGGAGGAAAATAAAATATTATTTTAAAAACTATTAAAAATAAAATATCAATAAATAAATTTAAAGCTAATCTAAAGAAATTTTTTAAACACTTGTAAAAACAACATTAAATTTTAATTAGTATAAATGTATTATTGTTTTATGTTTTTTTTTTTTTATATATATCCTATGTTTTTATTTTTCTTTTTCATGCACTCGTATTTAAAATTATATAAACTCCCATAAATAAACAACAGTGTAAGTCGCTCTCCAAGCACAAGAGTTAGTCTCTTTTTTGGAGAGTACAGTGATAACATTTACTAGATGTGTAAAAGTAGACATGTTTAGAATTTTACAAAAACATGTACTTTTTGTAAAATTTATTAATAAAAAAATAAAAATGTAAATAACGAATGTTTTTTTACGGTTAAATTAAAAAATATATTTTTCTCAAAAGTATGCTTAAAATTATTTCAGCTTTAATTCTTAAATGTTTTAAATATATATAAGGAGGAGTCTAGGCATTTATTGGATCATTTAATTAATCACTTTACACACTGAGTAGCGTTCATCATTCCGCCTATGGTTAAACATCCATATTCTTTCCATTCTTCCACATGATGATCTTCGTGAAGTTAAAAAGCGGGAATGCGGGTGACTTTCTGACCGAATTATTTCTCCTACATACTAGGCAACGCCTGATAATATTTTTTAATGTTTATACTCGATGGATCACCTGGTTTTATCAACAATAAGTCTATCCAATGACGTAAGCAGCCTATCATTTTTTTGGAAACCATAACTGAATTCAACCCAAGAGATAACAGATATGAAGAAAATTTTATTGATTTTACATAAAGCAAATATTTAGTTTTATTATTTAACATGGAAACTAACGAAGTTAGTGCTTCGAATACTATTTTTTTAAATTCAGTTGTTAATAACTTTTACGAAATAGCCTAAAAGTTATTTGGGTAAATAATAAGAACAAATTTTTTGTCGGCCTCGTGATTTAGTGGTCAGCGCAATCATGCAAAAGGTCTCTGGTTCGATTCCCGACATGGTTGACATGAGACATTAATTTGAAAATGTGTTTTTACACTAGAACATTTCATATTCTCTGGCCTGGCACCTGAAGCTCATAATCTTACCTTCATGTAATAAAAAAATTCAAGATTCGCTGCGATTGGTGTACCAATGCAGTGCCCTATGCGCCATTCGGTGCGGGGAGTGATTATTATGAAATATTATTTAAGTTTATAAAAAAACCAGGCAATACAGGTCAACCAACAAAAGCCTAAATTCGAAATTCTTTTCATTGAATTTTAAATTCTCAAAAGTTTAATTACAATTAAAAAAAGCTCTTTATTAATAATTCGTTTAACTCCTTAGTACGACGATCGAAATGTGTTTTATGTTATCTCTTTTATGTTATCATTTTATTTTATAGTGTATTTATATCATGACACAATAATAGTGTTATACTTTTCAAACAAAATATTATTGATTCATATTTATGTAACATGTCTTGATTTGACATGGAATTTATGTGCGTTTGAAACATTATTTATAATTTAACTGAGCTAACTAACTAACTAACTAACCATCACGCCATTTCCCCGGAGGGGTAGGCAGAGAGGATAGAACGCCACACCACTCTGTCCTGGCACACTTCCTTTGCTTCCTTCACATTCATACATCTTCTCATGCACGCACGTCGGTTATTCCGACTTTTCACATGACCACTTTCAAGAATTTGTTGTACTTGATCATGCCATGTCTTTCTCGGCCTTCCTCGACTTCTACAACCAGACACATTCGCATCATAAATCTTTTTAGCCGTTCTTTCATCATTCATTCGCTCCACATGACCGAACCATCGCAAAAGACCTTTCTTAATTTTGTCGATAATGCTTAACTCAGCCTTGCATTCTGCTCTAATTTCGACATTAGGGCACCTATCATACATTGTTTTTCCGCACATTCGCCTGAGGGATCGCATTTCAACAGCATTCAGTCTACTTTCGTCCCTTTTTTTCCAACTCCATGCTTCGCTTCCATACATTAGGGTTGGTACCAGAACTCCATTATGAACTGCTAATTTAGCCTCTTGCGATAGACACTTATTTGCTACGACAGACTTTAAGGCACCATTAACTCTGTTACCGGCACTAACCCTCCTTTCAATATCCTCGTCCATATTTCCATCTCTAGTATCCAGATATACAAATTCTTCGACCTGTTTCAAACTATCTCCATTTACTACAATCTTACATTCAGTCATAGTTACATTTCTTTCAAAGACCTATTAAATTTAACTGAGCCATTAAAAAAATGTAGGAAAAGATGCTAATACTGAACTTTAATGGTAGAATTTTACTTATTTATTTATTATTTACATACAATATTACATTTTTATTATTTAAAAAAAAACATTTTTAATATTTTTTTCACCGGACTCACCAAGCTAATTAATATGGCTTGTCGGTAAAGATCCTTTACATAAAAACATATTATAACACTACATTGTTGTATAATAATAATTACTACTAACTAAAATATAAATAAAAGGAGCGAAAAAAATACATATAAGCTATGTTTTCAAATAATATTTAGAAAAATGCAAAAAACGCAAAAAATAAGTACATGATATCGCAATTATAAGATAAAAAATAAATGCAAAACCGGAATACCAAAATTCAAAACATTAGCGTGTACATAATGAATAGGCATAAAGCCTTTTTAAAAAAAACATTATTTCTTTACATATCTATATCTATATTTATAAATAACTGCTTGATAAGTCGAATTGCAGAATGTCTGTGTACATTTTATCTTTAATCTTCGCAAATTTGACCACATAACCGAATATTGCACGCAACTACACTGGCTCAATATCAGGCATAGAAGACACATTCTACCATTTATTCACAATATTTGAAATAATCTCACTTTGCCTGTTTATCTGTGAGAGCTTTTCCAACCTCTATCACAACTTGAACTACTTCTTCGTTCAAGTAACGAGAGAACCCTTTAGATACCCATTCACCGCTTAATTTTTTTGGCCTCCTCTTTCACATAGTATCTGCTCGATTGTGGAATAATCTACCTATTGATGTCAGAGTCTCCCCTTCATTATTTACATTTTAATCAAGACTGAAATGTAATCTAAATATTCAAGTTTTTCCTTTCTCCTTCTTCTTTCCTTTCCATCCCCCTCTTTTCTTCATAGTACAGTGTAGATTTTCAGTTTATTTTTCTTTTAAATTTTGTATAAAATAATAAGTTTTTTTTATGTTATTTTTTTCTTACAGTACACAGCATACAAAAATAACATAAAACAGAATAAAATAACAAGAAATCAAAATCCCACAGAAGCATAGCCTGTGCGTGGGTATACATGTTTTTATCAGTTTTACGTTACATCAAGAATACAAAAAAATACACAGTGTAAATATTTTCGTTTAATCAAAATTGATTTTTTACCCTTGAAAAAAGACGCACTTTATCTGAATTTTGCTATTTAAATAAATGATTCAATAATAAACAAGACTATTTAACCTACTCTCCAAAATTAATCTTAATGTCCCCTTTCGCGTGACAAGAAAAAAGTATTTACTCCATCTGCCAGTCTATAGCACTAACTATGCACAACACTCTTTCCTCTATCGTTCTTGCTCAAACTTTAATGCTTTTTTTTTTCATATATTGATATATTCAACATACCCCTTAATTTATTTAAAAATAAATTAAGACTCATTCTTTCTGGCTGCGATACGCTCCTACTTACTATTTAATGATGATCACGCTTACACACACCTGAACACCCTCACACTAATACACTCAAACACACCTCTACACTCACTCTCATACAAAAACACACACACACACCCTTTTGTTGTACCACAATTTAATATGTATGATTTTTATTTGGAAACTTCGCTGGTCTGTCTTTAAACCGTATTTTTTTATGTAATTATATCATTGTTGACTGTTTGTTACTGTTAAATAAATAAATATAAGAAACAAAAAATAAACCTAGAAGAACAAAGGAAAACTTAATGTTTCCCAAAAAACAGTATCTCTAATAAATTCTTGTAATTTGTTTATGAAGACTTTACTATCTAGAGACGGTGGACGTAGGGACAAATATAACAACATAAGAACAGTTAAAAACACTAAAAAATAAGAAAAGAAGCATTGACTAACATAAGGGACATCGAGACAAGATCTGGATTTTTTATTCAGTGCTCGTTTAAATCGTTGTAAACTTAAACCAAAAAAGTCCAGATCTTGTCTCGAGTTAACAATATGACAAAGACGGGTCGGGTCATTGGAGAATTAAGGCCATAGTTTGTTATATGCTGATCGATGATCAGTACTTCATTGTTTCTCAATCTACGAGTCGGAATATTGAATTTTACTTGTCCCAGTAATGATGGAACATCGATTATACCATTTAGTATGCCGAACATATATATGGAGTCAATATTAGTTCTACGTTTTTGTAGATTAGAAATATTTAACATTGACTCTATATCAGCATATAAATAGTATATGGTAAAATATGTGTACTGTTTACGAAATTTGTTCTATAAGTCTACATATATTGGTTATGTTTTTTTATTATTTTAGTTTTTTATTGTTTATTGTGTTAATGATAATTAGGTTAATTGGATTAATTACGTTTTTTTTATTGTTAATATTATGTTTACTTTGTTAAATAGCTAATCTTAGACATGTTTCATATTTTGTAAAATGTTACCCTCTGCACGGGACACCCCGGTGAGGGAGCATTATTCTGTATAAAAAAAAAAATACAAACAATGTAAAAGTATAAATAAATAAATAACAATATTTTGAGTTTGTCCAAATTTTTTGTAGACATGAACTGGATTCAACTCCCTGGGGAGCTGTTTATATTAACATATTACAACAGAGATGAAGAACATTTAAGAGAAGGTAATATAGAAATATTGTTGATAAATTACCTGGTCCATGAAGAAGTATAGAAATTGAAAAAATAACATTTTCAGGCGTTGCCTAGTATGCATGTGAAATAATTCAATTAGATGAATCTCACTCGCATAAATAAAGGTTTCAGCTCTATAACTTCACAAACATCAACAGATGAAAGAATTGAAGGAATATAGATGTTCAAATATAGGCAGAATGGTGAATGTTACACAGTGTGTAAAGTGGCCACTTAAACCAGCCATTGACAGGTCAAAAGCCCTGTAAATGCCTAGACTTCTATATTACCTTCTCTGAAATGTTCTTCATCTCTGTTGTAATATGTTAATAATAAATAAATAATAAAATTGATTCTCCTGATCTACTTATAGACTTCAATTCCGTATGCCATCTAGACCAAACAGAAAAAATCGTCTGTTTTACAACAGACAACGCGTCAACTAACTATTTAAAACAATACGTAGAATTTGCGACCAATATAACTCTAGATTTACGTAAATTATGTAGTAAATTTAAGTAAAAAATCATAGAAATATTAAGAGAAGCATTTATTTCATTTATTATTATTTTTCATCATCATCATTCCCTTTCCGCACCAAATGGTACATAGGGCTCTGCATTGGTACACCAATCGCAGCGTATCTTGATCTTTTTTTGTCACATGAAGGTAAGGTGATCAGTCTTACGCTCCAGGTACCAGTCCAGGGACTATGAAATATTCTAGTGTGAAAACACCCTTTTAAATCAATATTTCACATCAACCATATCGGGAATCGAACCCGAGACCTCTCGTATGGCAGGCTAACGCGCTGACCATTACACCACAAGGCCGACAAATTATTATTATGAATATATATTTAATTTTTGATTTTCTAAATTTGTTTTATTTAAAATAATTTGAATTATTGTGTTTTCAGTACAAACTTTTTAAGTATGCGCATGGGTGTCCTACATTAATAATACAAAAATGACAATACATTTTATGCATACTGTTTGTTTACCTAATAAAATAAATAAATAATCATTTAAAAACAATTAAATCGTTAAATGGTTTTAATAAAATACCTGGTATCCACATTTTTTTAATACTTCAAATTGTACACAATTTTCCCGATATACAAGGCATTCTTTGATTTTTTCACATTTTTACAAATACACTAATTTAAGTTCTTAACACTTTTGAGTTTCTCTAAAAACACTGTTTTTTACTGTTGTAACATTAATATGTTTGATTGTTTTACATAACAATTAATTTTTTTCATTATTTAATTATTTTTATTACATTATTTTCATTATTATGTTTTATCAATTGAAATGATATTCTCTTGGATCCGCGATAACTTCTCTGAGGCAGAAATAGAACTGTTCGTTACATCGCTTTGTTCATTTGCACAGAATCATTAGCTGTATTGGTGAAGTTATGGATCTTGGAAAAACTAGAAGCTCTCGTGGGAAATTCATATTTTTTATAACATGCTATTTAATTTGAGATCTTTTAATTTTTCTTTATACACCAACCTTTGTAATTTCGAACCCCATTCGCATCATCAGCTGGAATATCGTTTTGGTAACATTGAAAATGATCACGGCGAATCCTTAATTTTTTTTATCCTTAACAGGGAAATATTATTACTTAATAACAGGGAATCTATATAAAACCAATTAATCTAAAATGAAAACGGAGTGTTCTCTGTTTATGATAGTCTCCATCTAACATGGCACAGCCTGTTCTAAGATGGAGATTTTTTATCTTTAGAGCATAAGTAGTCCTATACTAATAAAATAATAACATAAAAAAAAACTATAACTACTTAATTATAAATGCCTAGCTAATCAAATGTAAGAAATAAAAAATCGTTATTATACAAATATAAAATAAATATATATGTGCCAAGAATACATGTCACTTAAACATAAATAAAATAGTATAATATATAATAAAACAAATATAAAGCAATGAAATACATAAAAATATAAATAATATGTGTACCAATTATAAAAAAAAACACGTTTTTTTATTTAAATATATATTTCAAAAAAATCTCTCGCTACACTATTTATATGTGCAGTTATTTTTATTTTAAAATTGGTTTTACATTTTGAGTCTTTTATATTTGGCAATAAATCATTAAATATTTTTGGAGCAATTACATTGTATTGCTTTTTACCAAAGGCGGTTGATACAAATGGGACAATACAGTTAATTTGTGTTGCTGAACGAGTGTTTATATTTTGTTGGGTTCTTTTGACCTCACTTAATTCAATATTTACTTATTTATTTATTTATTATACGGCACAAGTGCCTTTCACAATATAACGAGTTAGTCAGATATGCAAAAATTAAAAACAAAAAAAGCAATTTTAAAACACGGGTATAAAAAGGAAAAGAAAAATAACAAGAAATAGATATACAAACATGAATGTATGTCAGCATACAAAAGATATAAAAAATATAAAATGAATAAACACCAGATCATTAGCATAAGTAGCTTTTGCAAATAATTCGTTGATCGTTACTATAGAACATAATAAAATATTTATAAAGAGATGCTTTGAATTCAGAGACTCGAGTTAAAAAGGTCAATATGAGATGTACATTCGTTTCCTCGTCTGTGTATACGCGGTATAGGTAAGTGACAAAGATAGTTGGTTTGAGAAGGGTGACAATAATAAAGACTATTTTGTCTAGTTCTACGTGTTGGTATATTAATATTTAATAAATTATCGCAACAATCGAATTTAGAAATATTAGGTCAGTTATTTTCCTGCGATCATCCAGAGTAGGTAAATTCAAAAAGTTTAAAAAAGACGTGTAGTTGATTTGTTCTATAAAATCATTACAAAAAAGTGATTAATTTTTTCAACAATATGGTTGATTCGCCGTACCGTTTCCAAAATATTGGTTTCTGTTGTCCTCTTCGCTTTTCCAGATTTAATAGGGACTATCACATACTACGAATACCGATAAAAATATATGAAATGAATTTAGAATAATAAATTGTGTTTGCGAAATCAATATGGATATTGTGGAGAATTGTTTTCATACATAAACATAAAAAAGAAATTTAATAAAAATACATTGCTAGAAATACGCGACGTGTTTGGCCTTGGTAGTTGTGACGTCAATATTCGTGATAATGTTCTAAAAAAAATTCAATGGCCAGGAACAAATAATAAACATGAATCGTGACGTATTAGGGGCGTGGCCAATGGAATGACTGGTTTTGCGGCAATTAAAAATTACAAATTCAAAAATATTTTTTATGCTACTAATAATTAGCAAAACAAAAATTTTCATCATCATTCCCTTTCCGCACCTAATGGTGCATAAAGCACTGCATTTTTACACCAATCGCAGCATATCTCGATTAATTTTTAACAGGTGATCAATTTTACGTTTCAGGTACCAGTCCAGGGACTATGAAATATTCAAGTGTAAAAACCTCTTTTTCAATAAATATTTCATGTCAACCATGTCGGGAATCAAACCCAAGACTTGCATGGCAGGCAAACGCGCTGACCATTACACCACGAGGGCAAAAACAGTCATTCATAGACCTTTTTTACACAAAAAACGTTTAAAAATATATATTTCACTATTATTCCTCATTTGCATTTGTTAGACGTGCCCGTAAAAAGTATAATGGATTCAGTATTAATGTAGGCATTTTCAACTGCATATTTCATTTATACAGAAAAATTCCTTCATGGAGTTGATTATTTGAGATAGTTGCTGAATGTACATCTTGAGTGGTTTAAAATATGTATATGTACCGCGTGTAATATATGAGTTTGGGTATGTTTTTATATGCACGTAGATATCCGAATGCATGTGTATATATGCATACGTTCATATATTTGTGCATGGATGACTCAGAGTGTGCATTCTGTATTTTTATTTACTACCAATAATTACCTGCATAGAAAACGTAAATATTAACGATTATTCTTTTCTCACTAAAGTTGTTTTTTTTTTTTTGTCACATTTAATGTTTCCATCTTTTACTTAATTTATTAAAACTGAAATGGTCTTTTTATGTTATAAAATGTTTGTTTTTAATACTTATCATTTATGACTGTGTGTTTTCTAAATCAAATATGTTTTTAAAAAATCCTAATTTAAATATGTCTATCTGTATATTGATTTGGTGTATTATAAGAGTAAACGGGGTCTTACTTTTCTTCATACAAACGTAGTCCTGAAATTGCTCCCTGGATTATGGCTCTACATTAATGATCTTTCTACACACTGATTACCATTGGCATGTCTCTATTGTTTTTCTATTTTTATAAATTGTTTCTTACAGGATTTAGGATCATCCAAAAACTAAAAAAAACGTCTTTTTTTGTCTGCCGTCTTCTGACGTACGGTGTTACAAATGTCATAAACAATTTTGAAAAACGGAAAATTTTAAATTCTTATTAAGATTGAAAGAAGTTAATAAATAAATATTCATTAACTAATTAGATAATTTCCGTATACATACCAGGGGCGAATTGTCAAAATAAGCGATTATGCTCAGCTTCCCATTTTATTTGACTTTCGATAATTATGTTTTATAATAATAATAATAATAATAATAAATCTTTATTAACCATAATATACAATGTCATACATACAAAATAAAAATAATAGTATACACAGTTAAATGGCAGACTTATTGCCACTTGCAATTTCTAATTTCTATAGTAGATATGTTTATGAGAAAATAAATAAAATAATTGTTATTTAAATTTATTTCAACAGAGAGGGAAAACATTTTTGAGAAGGGACTATGGAAATCTAGGCATTTACAGGGCTTATGACCTTTCATTGACTGGTTAAAGTGGCCACTTTACAGTGGTAACTTTCTGACGCATATAATCTGTGTCTAACCCCTAGATATTCTAATTTGTTAATATGACACAACCTAGCGACATTATTTTCACATCTAGGCGTTCGTTTTAGTAAAGTGACACTTATGTCGGAATTTAATTCGACTTCAAAACTTACTTATTTTTCTCTCCTCTCGACATATTTATAATAAAACGCTTAAAAAGTACAAAAAAGCACAATAAAAATCCTTAAGTTAATCATTCTCTATGGTAGAAAAGAGCCACCACTGAGGTGCTATTCTGAATCTTTTCTACCTATAGAGTGATCAATTTGAAGGTTTTATTTTTTTTATCTAATGACACTTTTCTTCATATAATGGCCACACTGATGATTCAACGTCAAATGGTGTATAAAACTGCTTCAAAAACGGAAATAAAACTAATACGGTTTGGTCAAATCAACCTAATTAAGCGTTTTGGGTAATGCTTAAGGCCGCAATAATGTTCTAAATGAAAATCATCATGTTTTATTTCACGTGTTCATATTTTTTTACTTTTAATCATCAGTGTGGCCATATATGAAGCAAATATTAGTCGCATGGAAAAACTAAATATCCCCAAATTAACCACTCTCTAGGGGATAGAGAAGATTCATTATTGCACCCCTGGACATGTTTGTGATTACAAACGCTTCCTTCATCGGGACATATCGAGACGGCATAAAGTAAAATCGATATTTACATACGAAAATTTGTATATTTGTATGAAATAGTGCCCTATACATCATCGGATTCGGGGAGGGGCACAATGATGATATGTATAGATAATATTTCATACAGCCTAAATAATTTTGTATTAATACTATTTGAGCCAAAAGTTTGAAGCTGACTGGATTAAATTAATTGAATCGTAAAAAACTTATTAGCAACTATTGTCAGTTTCATGAATTATTCATTTGAAACCCTATTTAAAGCCTTTTTTTGTAAACTCGTATTATATCATTAACTCGGTGCCAATAACATGAATCTGCAAATGAAACTAATATTTTGTGGAAAATTTTCATTTTTTGCAACATGTCTTGAAAAAACTGCGTAGTAAGTAAGGGCCCACGGGTGATATTCCAAACGCTTTCACGGCCGTAGAAAATATTTTTATCTCGCGTATTTTGTATATAAACTCACGATATAAAAGTGTTTTCTACGGCCGCGAGAGCGGTTCAGAATAGCACCCCAGTGGTGCAATAGGGAAATATCACAATGAAATAACGTCCAGTGAAACAATTTTTTTTGCTAATTATTAATATCATAAAAAATATTATTAAATTTTCAATTAGAATTCCCGCAAAAACTGTCATTACATTGGTCACGCCCCTAATACGTCACGATTCATGTTTATTTGTTCATGACCATACAAATTTGTTTAGAACATTGTCACGAATCTTGACGTCACAACTATCAAGGTCAAACATATCGCGTTTTTCTAGAGACGTATTTAAAATTAAATAAAAAAATAATTTATGTATGAAAACATTTCTCCAAAATATCCGTATTGATTTTGAAAATAAAATTAATCATTCTAAGTCCATTTCATATATTTTTATCGGTATTCGTAGTATGTATGTGATATTTTCCTATTACAATCGGAAGTAAACAGAGTTAGCTCCTGCCAATAAAGTAAAATCAATATTTACGTACGAAAATGTATACAAGTAAATTTAAAGCGTCTTCGTCGGTAACATGTAAATAAACAAAAAAAAGTTTATTTCAACAGAGAGGGAAAACATTTTTGAGAAGGGAATATGGAAGTCTTGGCATTTACTGGGCTACTTGAACTACCAAATGATAGGTCATAAACCCTGTAAATTCCTAGACTTCCATATTTCCTTTTCAATAATGTTTTCCCTCTCTGTTGCAATAAATTTAAATATGAATAACTCCCTAGGGAGGAAATCCAGCCAGTCTGCAAGCATTTGGACATACTCAAACATTGTTGAATTACTACCTGGTAAAAGAAGAAATATAAAAATTGGAAAATTGTTTTCAGGCGTTGCCTAGTAGGTGATTTGGTTCAGCCGGATGAATCTCTCGCATGTGATAAGGGTTTCATCTTTTTTACTTCACAAAAGTCAACAGATGGAAGAGTTGAGGAAATGTAGACGTTCAAACATGGGCACAATGGTGAATATTACACAGTGTGTAAAGCGGCCACTTAAACCAGCCAATGACAGGTCATAAGCCCTGTAAATGCCTAGACTTCTATATTCCCTTCTCAAAAATGTTTTCCCTCTCTGTTGAAATATATATATATTTTTTAAAGTAAGTTTAATCTATTTTTCATACAGAATACTTAGTACTCTTTAGGTAAATTGAAGGTCAATGTTAACTTCAAATAGTAATACGGGTCCTGAAGCGTAGTGCTGAGCATCTTACCTTCATGTGTAAAAAAATATCAAGATTCTCTGCCATTGGTGCGCTAATGCAGTTTCCTATGCATCATTAGGTAAAGGAAATGGAGGTGATGACAATTTACCTCGCTCATTGATTTGAAATAATTATTTATATTATATTGGTATTTTTGAATTTATATTGCTTTTTCTGTCTGTTATTTCTTAATTAACTTTGTAAGTGTAAAACGTTTTTTTTAATAGTTTATGATAAGCTGTAAGATTTGCCTGAAAACATAATTATTAAATCGATATTTTTTCAGTAACGTTGTAAAAACTATCGATTATTTTTGTAAATAGCTTTACTTGAACACTATATTATAAAGAAATGTATGAGTTTTTCAGCAATTATTACTTGACGACGTCATTCGCATAAATTACCATATCCATACAAGATCGTACAAACTTCAGACAAAGTGTGTGACAAGTGTAGGTATGTAGGTATATATGTATACATAATATTATGTTTAAATATTCTCGACAAACAAGACATTTATGCAAAATACACAAAAGACAGAAAGAAAATAAAAGCATCTACTCATGTATTTCGTCGGGTCAAATACTAAGTCGCGAATCTGCGTTTTGACCAATAGGAAAATCTCACTCTTCATTACTTTTAAAAATTAATAAGGGTATATGGAATACTGTCAATTAAAAAAAATGTTTTGCTACTTATTTGTAGCACAAAAAATATTTTTAAATTTGCAATTTTGAATTTCCGCAAAAACGGTCATTGCGTTAGCCACGCCCCTAATACGTCACGATTCATGTTCATTTTCAACTTTTAAAATTTTCATGGCACAACTAATCTTGACGTCACAACTATCAATGTCGCGTTTTTCTAGTGACATATTTTTTTTTTCAAGTTATATATGAAAACATTATTTCACAATGTCCATATTGATTTTGAAAACACAATGAATTTTCTAAATCCATTTCGTATATTTTTAGCGGTTTTCGTAGTATGTGATATTTCCCTATTTAGAGATATTTATTTTATATTATTTATTTTCAAAGGTATTTTTTGTTATATGCCTGTATAAATGTAAGTGTAAAACAATTTTTTTGCAAAATAATTCATCATTGTACTTTTTCTGTATAAATTCATATTTCCTTTTCCAAAATTATAAATCAGTGAAAGCGGGTATTTTTTTTATTTGCAACTAGAAGGGACATTTCTTTACTAGCATCTTGAGGGTACATTTTTTGCTAGCAGCTAGAGAGTTTACAGAGAGTCGTCCTCGTGGTGTAATGGTCAGTGCGTTTGCCTACCATGCAAAAGGTCTCGGGTTCGATTCCCGACATGGTTTATATGAAATATTTATTTTAAAGGGTGTTCTCACACTAGAATATTTCATAGTCCCTGGATTGATACCTGAAGCCTAAGACTGATCATCTTAACTTTATGTAACAAAAAAATATGATCAAGATACGCTGCTATTGGTGTACTAATGCAGTGTCCTGTGCACCATTAGGTGTGGAAAAGGAATGATGATGATAAGAGAGTGCATTTTTTTACTAGCAGCTTAAGGGGACATCTTTTAGTAAATAGCAGCTTGAGGGGACATTATTTTGCTAGCAGCGTGAGGGAACATTCTTTACTAGCAGCTTGAGGGAACATTTTTTACAAGCAGCTTGAGGGGACATTATTTTACTAGATTTTGGCAGATTTTAGATTTTGTTATTTATCCGACGATTATTTGAAATATGTAAATACATAGTATAATTAATGTAAATACATTATATGAGTATTTGTGCTGATTAAAATTTGAATGGGTTACCTGTTTTCAAAACGGCCGGTGCTGATGACCGGTACGAGGATAGATTGGTCTCAACAGAGACTGAAAAACAATATTTTAAAGCACAGAATGTGGAAGATCCGGGTCTCACAGCAATACACAGGAATAAATCAGGATGAGAATAATGGCTGCAAACCGTTGCTACTTCGCGCTTCAAATGCTATTTCGGTCCAAACTAGTACGGAAAAATACTAAAATAATACTGTACAAAACTCTGATTAAATTAATCCTGATATATGCCTCCGAAACAGGGTTATGACAAAGAATTTTGAGGGAACCTTTGCAGCTTTCGAAAGAAGAATCCTCAGAGTTATATGTGGCTCTGTGAGAGAAATCAACCATTGGCGTCGTCGCTACAATAGAGAGCCATGCGATTTCTACCGAGCGACGAAGGACGACGAAGGACGACGAAGACCAGGAAGGCCCAAAATGCGATGGATGGACTGCATCAGCGCAGATATGACAATGTTGGAAGTGAGGAACTGGAGAGGAAGGGCAGCAGACCGGCAAGAGTGGAGGAGGCTCCTGGATTCAGTCAAGGCCCACCCAGAACTGTCGAGTTTATGATGATGATTCTATTTCTATTCTCATATTATGTTTTAAAACATATATACTGTAAAGTGTCCTCGGCATAGGTTACCCCAATGAAGACACATTATTTAAAACGTTTCATAAACAAAACAATAATTATTAAATAATACTGTGCACTGTCACAATCAATTATCAATTATGGAATCATAGGATGGGGATGAACAAGTAAAACCACAATAGAAACATTAATGAAAGAACAAAAAGCCTCAATGCAAGTGGCCAGCAAAAAGCCAAATCAACACTCTACAGACAGACTTTTTACACTATTTCCAGTACTAGGCATAAGACAAATATATTTTATATGGACTATTTAACGACACTTCCATAAAATCTGGTAGACATAACGACGGACAACAAGATATGAAAGTACTTCTGCTACCAATGACAAAAACAAATTACGGACAAAAACACTACAATTTTTCGGTACCTGGTAAGCAACATTTATATCAATGCTACTGAAAGTTCTGATTGTTTAACTAAAGCTGGCGCGTTCGCAAAACTCACACAAACGCATTTGAAATTATCAGGATTTTGATTTAAAAAAAGGTCATATTGAATTATCACTAAATGTGCTATCTTTATTTTTTATTAATAAGTGTGTTTACATGTTTTCTCCAATATTTCAATTATTCTCTATTAATTATTATTACAATGAACACAAAATATTACATAAAAAAAAAATATATACGAGTAGGTATATGACATTTTCTTAAGTGTTTTTTTTCGCTCGAATCCAAAAGAGATTTTTAAAAGCATTTCAAACAAACAAACCATCACGCCGTTTCCCCGTAAGGGTAGGCAGAGAGAATAGAACGCCACAACACTCTATCTTTGCATACAGATCTCGCTTCCTCTACATTCATACATCTTCTCATGCACGCGCGCCGATTATTCCGACTTTTGACATGTCCATCTTTAAGCATTTGTTGGATTTGGTCATGCCATGTCTTTCTCGGTCTTCCTCTATTTCTGCATCCATCAACATTCGCATTGTAAATATTCTTAGCCGTTCTCTCGCTGTCCATTCGTTCTACATGTCCAAACCAGCGCAGAGCTCCTTTCTTGATTTTGTCGATAATGCTCGTCTCAGCCTTACATAATGTACGGATATATAATATATATAATTAAAAATGTTTTTGTGTAAGTTTTGCGAAAGCGCCCAGCACTAGATAATCGACCTATACATGATTTGATTAAATGAATATATATATTTAAATACCAATGTTTTTAATCCATAGCCTAAATACATATACATCGAATACATAGTATTATATTTTTACTATTAAGAATCGCAGCAAAATTCAGACGAACGCAGAAGCATCCTGTGTATATTTTATTACTGTATAATTAGCAACTAACAAAGCATTAGTTGTCTATGTCACGCTCATAAGCGCGCCTGAGCGCGAGAGAGACAGATTATTTTCATAATGCGTATGCCGTGCGATATCATGCCATGGGCTTATTCACAGATACTACACAATGCGTTTGTGTAAGTATTGCGAACGCGCCAGCTTTAAAAAATCCACCAGTACTCTTATGTATAAAATAAATAATACACTGACACTCCAGAACGTGCCTGTGGGCTATAAAGTGGTCACATCCACAAATTAAAAATACAATTTAAATGTATTATGTATGTGTGTATATTTTTTGTAAATCTTGTATTGAATTGAAAAATTAAAATATTAAATAAAATATATCTTTACATATAACGTATATATTCAAAACAATTCGAAATATAATTAATGTACAGGAACTTTTAAAGATTTATTTTGCATTGTGCCAATCAATTTTGGAGTACGGTATAATCGGTTGGGGTGGTGCGAGTGACACAGTTTTAAATAGTGTATTTGTTGCTCACAAATCCATAATTAAAATAATACTCAGAGTCCCGATACAGACATCTACTGAAGAAATATTCCATCACAACTTATGACACCAAAACAATTATACGCTAAAACAATACTCACTTATAGATTCAAAAACTACTCTTACTCAAATGAAAGACATAACCCCCACAATACATCACATACAAATAATATAATCACTAGATCCTCAACACATAAACAACTTAAACAAATACAAACTAATACCACTTTCGGACAAATGGATTTTGAGTATTATTCAATTAAAATCTATAACCTACTTCCACTATCTATTAAAGTAATTGGTAATGAGAAAATGTTTAAAAAGGCTATAAAAATGGATAGTGGAGCTAGGTAGAAGTAAAATGGATTGTCTCATTCGCCCATACTAATGCTGAATCAACTGCTCCACAACTGTATAGCTTATGTTAGGTTTTTGTTGTTTTCATTGTGTGTTTTGTAATATAAATAATATAGATGTACATAAATACCTTGTTTTTAAAACTGTCTGAATATTTGTTAATTATATTTGTTTTTAAGTTAGTCTTCTTTGTTTATTCTCAAATATAATTTTAAAAAAACTAAATTGTTAAGTGTCCTCGGCACGGGAAACCCCAGTGAGGTCACATTATTTTTATTATTAATTATAGTTTGTAAGCGAAAAATATGAACAAATAAATAAAAAAATAAAAATATATGATTCCTCTGTACGTGTGATGTCACCGTACTCCTCCTAAACGGCTTAACCGATTTACGTGCGGTTTTCAGAGAAATATAGATCTTCGAACTGTGCGTGTTCGTAGATATTAATTTTTTTAATCCAATATGTAAAAAAGAAGTAAGGAGCATAAATGTTTTTTTTATCGATATACCAGGGTTTCGAGGAGAATGCATTTACAAAAATTGAATGATGTTGTTTTTTTGTGTATAAAAAAGATAGTTTTTGAATGTTTACAATCAGCATTTGTTTTTTTGTGGATCTCAATCCGATTATTTCCTTAAATTCCTACCCATTCATTTATTTTTACTGGATTTTTGATAATACTAGAATAATATTAAATTCAATCATTTTTTTTAAAATCGTATTCCAACATAAGTACACCCCTCTGTTGGTGAGAAGACCGGAATTTGACGTTTGCAAAAAGAATGCCATATTTGAAAAAATATTTATTTTATGTTTTGGAATTCAACCATAAACAAGTACCTAGGTACCTACTTATCAATGAAAAGTCTTTTTCCATGGTAATAAATAGCAGGCAAGCCAACGTTCGGGCAGGACAACGTCTGTCGGGTCCGCTAGTGTTTTATAAAATGCAAAAAATAATTAATAAAAAATATATGTACATACATATTATATTATTATGATTTGCTATTTTTTGCTTGATCGGTAAAAATATTTTTTCTACTTATTTCTTTGTAGATGAATGAAAAATGGCAGCTCATTAATTATAATGTTATTTGAACTTAAATGTTTAGTTTGAGTAATGTGTTTTGTGAGAATATTTTAATATTATTATCACGTGTTCGTCGGTATTATTATCGCATTCCGAATCGCGGTTCATTTGGGCTCGTGAAATCCTTTGTATGTTTAGAATAGGGAAACCGTCTAACTTCTTGACTCTGATTCTGCCTCTTTTGGGTTTCCCTGCGATTGCCTTTAGCACTTTCATCTCCGAATTTCTGAGCAGTTATTTGGTTTTTCTATTTAGTTTTTCTACTTGGTTTTTCGTATTTTTTATTTTCTCTCTATCTATCCTCGCCTCTGTTGTATACACCATGATTTGGTCTGACACACGTTTTGTGTATCCGAATTATGTTTCCAATAATCATGTGTGCATTGTACTATACGACATTTCTTAGGCATCCAGATGTTTACTAACTGAGATGGATATGTTCTCATCATCACTACGGCAGCATCATCTGCATATCATGTGATGTTAATGACCTTATCTCCCTTAGTGGATTCACTACTTTTTTATTCTTAAAAGCGTTTTTTTGTTTATATATATTCTGCTTGTGTAGAAAGTGGTTTTAGGCGTATATAATGTTGTGCTATATTTAGTTATAAAGGTGCTAAACTTGCTTTGTTTTTTTGTTGTTCTCAATATGTGTTATTTTCTAAATGTTAATATTATTTATGTCCCGATTTGAGTTGTTGTAACTCCTGGGTATGTAATTCAACTTATTATATTTTCTCCCTGGGTCGTGGCACTAGAGCGGTGGTTTTTTTACACACAATAGATAGATATTTATCATTGTCGTGTTCCCATTGCTTTTTTAAAAATAAATTGTTTATTATGGGAACTAGAAAGAGCCAAGTTTTAACTGCTATCTTCAGACGTACAGTTTACAAATATTTTTGATAAACAGAAAGTTTCATTTTTTCAATTCAATTCAATTCGATAAACCAACAATAAAAAAAAATATAAATATCTACAATTCTATAAAAAAAAATGTATGTTATTTTTCAATATTTAATTTATACTTTTTTGTTGATATTGCCACTCCGCTGGCAATATAAATATGTACATATACAGAGTGTTCTTTAAACCCTGTCACATCCGAAACCACGATGATCGGTATGGGCAAGAAGACATTTGAGCATATTTAAAAAAAAAATATTTTTTTAAATAAAATATTTAAAAAAACAAATGGTTGCTTACTTCTGCAGGGGAGAAGTGAGGGGAGCGCGGCGCAGTATCAGACTCCCCTCTTCCCCCTTCTCGTTTCACCCCTGCAGAAGTAAGCAACCATTTGCTTTTTTCGATATTTTATTTTTTTAAATTTTATTCGTTCTAAAAAAATATTTTAATGTGCCAATATGTCTTCTTGCTCATACTGATCATCGTGGTTTCGGATGTGACAGGGTTTAAAGAACACCCTGTATATTATATTATCTATTAGTTATACATAAAAGCTACTTTATATTAATGCATAATGTGTATGATATGATAAATAAATTATTTAAAAAACTCATTTTAAGATTAATATCATGATCTTACATAATTTAAATGTACACATATTTTTACATTGCAATATACTAAATTAACACTTTGAATTTGTAAATATAAGAAGTAAAGATATATTTTTAATGTTATAATACAAATACATACACAATATATTGTATTGTATTATATACACACATACAAATATACTCTCGGAGGAATGCCGTAACAAGCAAAACCTCTTGATCAAATATTTCAGTATTTACTTTGGTAAAATTTGACGGAAACATAAGGTAGGGAAAGTGGGGTCTGAAGTATTTTAAAAATAATTTTTTGAACTTATTGTGCTAAATCTAATCTACTGACTACAAAATAAAACTCGTTAAACAGTCGGGGACTGCGCATATTTATCTATAATTTAATGTGTTGCCTACTCATGGTATTTGAAACTATTGAGGATTTTCTGAGACTTTTCTAGTAAGTGTTACTTTGGACCCTATCGGGGTCTAACGTAACGCGGTTAACGTAACGTGTTGCGTATTAATCTAATCTCAGAAAAGACAAACAATTTTAAATATTTTTTCAAAAATGTATTAATCAGGTTCACAATTTGACATACAAAGATTCCCTCCACCATGGTGCATTCTTCGTGAGTCCATATTTTGCAGTAAATACATTGTACGCACTCTTCTCCGAGAAGACTAGTTGATTACGTTTCCATACATATCAAGCAAAAGCAATCTTTCTCAGCCAAATAATCCTCCACGACATTCTCTTTGTCATTATTTCTGGCGTTCTTGGAGTAAATAAATTTGTTGCTTCGGACCACAAACCACGATTTTAAAGTGTTATCTCAAATTTTACAAAAACCATAAAGAATTCCTTGAATGACATCGAAAATTAAGTCATTTAAATAAGACATAAATTTTAAGTTCAAATTATTAACAACAATATTATGTATGTACTTTTAGTTTTATATCACCCGTCAATAGGAGGAGTACTCTCCCGAAACTGTAGTACTGTTCTTGTAAAAAAAAAAAAAAAAAACAAATTGTGTAACACTGGTAGCAATTTTTTTTTTCAAAATAATTTAAAACTTAATTGATTACATATAGATGTATTTTTAGATAATGTGGCTAAAATGGTTTAACCACATTATCTAAAAAATAAGGAAAATTAATACTTGCATGAAGCTTTAAATTATGGATAAAGGGCTTATATTAGACGTACGCTTTGCGACACAGCTAACTAGTAAATTGCGAGGTGTAGTGCTTCAAACTGCGGATTCGGTTTCTCGCTATTATTTACAGAAGAGCAAGGAAGGGCGTTGTTACTTTGTACCCGTGTTACTTTAGACCCGCTCTGCCCTACATGACCTCATCATATTTAACTCTTTGTTTATCAACTTGATTTATTAATATTCAAGGTCTGGAGCCAATACATCATATGTATTCCATATCTACGATATATTTTTTGACGCCGTTTTATTTTTAGGTTCATATTTGTTTGTTTACACTTTTCGGCCTCGATAACTCTTCCGCGTCATTTGATTCGCTGTCAGAAGAAGTAATATATTAGAATCGAGTCGTGAAAAATATGCATGGACAGCTTCAAAACCCGTTGTAAATAAGACGTTTTCTCGGATAATAAATGTAATGGATTCCGTCGTGCGTGAATATTAATTAGATACAACAATGGCCCAGTTTCCACGATGTTATTATTGCCGCAAGTTGAAAGCGGTGACCAAATATGCTGAAATGCTCTTACAGTCGAGCATTGGCTGGATATTATAAAATAATATTCATGTAAAGCGCCTCGCCGCGCCGGTGATATTGGAAAAATCGCCAATGACTACTACCACTATTACTACCTTTACGCCACTACCCCGTAGGGATAGGCAGTGAAAATGGGCCGCCGCACACGTCTATCCTGGCATAAATTCCTAGCTTCTACCACATTGTCATACAAGCCAGATCTGTATGCAAAGATAGAGTGATGTGGCGTTTTATCCTCTCTGCCTACCCTTATGTGGAAACGGCGTGATGGTTTGTTTGTTTTGTTGGATTTATCTGTTGTGTATGTGATTTTGTAATGTATTAAGCCTGAATTAGATGCATTTTATGTTATGTTCTTAATACAGTTGTTAATAATAAATTAATGATCCCAGTATATTTTTTTAAAGGTATATCTTTCGCAATATGATCACACATAATTGACATAATGCAGTTTGTAAAGAGAACAACAACTTTGTAGAAATAAATTAGTTATTATTTGCATGTCTATTGCCGGTATGTCTTTGATCTGTGTTTACATGGTACAGTTTCAACTCACCGGATATTAATTACAATATTATTTTGTTAATCAATAAGTACCTCATGCGTAGCTGCCAAGCCGTTACTTTGATGATATGAACAAAGAATTAACATACTTACGTAATAAATAATATTATTTAATTTTCAAACTAATAAACACGCGTCACACGTTCCAAAATAATATGGTGATTTTTAGTAATAACTTTTTTTATTTTTGAATTAATAGTTTTTTTGGAGTTTTTGAAGATCCTCATTTTCACTTTTTACTTGTTTATACTGTATTTTTTTTAACTGTACAAGGTATTCTTTAAACCCTGTCACATCCGAAACCACGATGATCAGTATGAGCAAGAAGACATAGTGGCACATTAAAATAAAATTTTAGAACGAATGAATTTTACAAAAATGAAATATTAAAAAAAACAAATGGTTGCTTACTTCTGCAGGGGAGAAACGAGGAGGGGAGGGGGGTCTCTGATATACCGTCAACCGCGCAGCGGCGTCCCCCTCGCTTCTCCCCTGCAGAAGTACGCAACCATTTGTTTTTTTTTATATTTTCTTTAAAAAGAATTGTTCGTTCTAAATATTTTTTTAAATATGCTCATATGTCTTCTTGCCCATACTGATCATCGTGGTTTCGGATGTGACAGGGTTTAAAGAACACCCTGTATACATATATTATATATTAACTTTTCTTATTACACCTTTTTAATGTTTTTTTTCTTTTTACTACGTATTTTGCTTAGTTTTTTGCTTAACATATTTATATTTACCATGTCTTTTACTATGTTTCTTACTGCGATTTTGTTTTTATAACCTATTTTATATGGTTTTTTACTGTCTTTAACGATGTATTTTGTTTTTACTACGTATTTTACCGGGTTTTCAAATATATATTTTTACTATGCATTTTACTGTGTTTTTTACTATATTTTCACTATGTCTACTACCTTTCTTATTGTTTCTATGTATTGGTTACTGCTTTTTATGTATATTTTTGACTAGCTTATAACAAGGTAAATAACCCTAGTTAGATAGTGAAAGCAACTTTGCATAAATGTATAATTTTATGTGTGAATATGATAATAAATATACTATTTTTATAGGCGTAACTCTTTCGGGAAAAAAAAACAGTTTTAGCGCGGCAGATCCTTACCCCGAATGAACCGAAGTCAACAGATTTATTTGTCTGAATCTACCGATATTAGCTTGATGGAAGTTGGCAACGCTGGAATTATGTCATCTCAAACGTCAACTGATCTGAAGCACGCGCTGTAACTACAAACCTTTTTGTTTTTTTTTTCATTTTGACCCCTAGATGGTGCTGTACTGCTGTCAAACTTTGTCGCACTCGATGTCAAATTAAAATTGACTTATTTCTCTTTTGTATTTTAAATAGGCTTCTGGGATAAAAATAAGCCACCACTTGCTCAATATTTGATCTATCTCAGCGATAAGATGTAGCTAGTACACGAGACACGAGTAACGAATCTATTTACTATACGTCATAGTATTACTATAGTCCTTAAAATATAGCATGATTAGAATGACAGCTGTCAAACTAATTTCATTAGTGATGGGAAATTACTGATCACCAATTAAATCGACTTTATCAGTTATTTCATGCAATCATGAAACTCTGTTTCTGAAAATTGATATAAAAAACGAAAATACAAGCCTATTATAGTGTGTTTAACATAATTGTTCACCAAAAAATGAGACAATTATATTTTTTTCATGAACAACATCAAACGAATAATGTTTTTATTCGATCAATTTACATTGATCAATTTGTCCCATCTCTAACGTTTTTACAAAATGATCTAACCTTGTAAGAACGTCGTTAATAATTAGGTTTATTTTAGTTTTTTTTTTAGTTTTAAAGCTGATTTTATATATTAATGTTGATTTATGTTTCAAGCATTGTATTAAAAAAATAAATTAACACGCCAGATACAAATAATTTTTCGTGTGTCAATATAAATAACTCCTTTGACGTTACTACAAAGTTATGTCGTCACTTTTTCTGACAACTGTCATTCTTATCATGTTACATTTTAGGGACTATAGTTTATGTTTGTATTGAGACATCCATCAACGCAAAAATATTTTTAATCGCGAAATTTTCAGGTCTATCAGATCCCAGTTTGGATTCAAGTTCAAATGAAAACGCGGCAAAGTTTTCGAGGACGTCAATTCGACAGTTTGTTGTGGCGTGACGTTAGCGACAACATGGCGACTGTGGCGAGTGCAACAAATTGCCGGTAGCGAACTTGGCATTGCGAATTATTGGTTAATTAGTTTTGCGCGTAATGATTACCCTACCGGTCATCTAAAGCCACGGCCCTATGCAATGGAGGGCAACATTAGCCGCTAGGAAACAAACTGCACCGTAAATTAATACAATCAGTGACGACAATGACGTCGTAGAATGCTTCGACCAGGGGCGAATTTTCTATAGCAAGAAGACGGTTTCGCCCATTTCACGTGTATCTTACAAATCTTATTTAATTTATGAAGATTTTAATTCCACCCACTCCCTTAAAACATTGTTTACTGCATAGAATTAAGAATAGTCCAGAAACCGCACACGCGCATGAAACAGAAGGCGTCTAAACTACTCTTAAAAGAGAAGTTTTGACCCATTAGATTATTTGTAGACGTCGCTCAGTACGCAACTCCCGATTTTAATTTAACTATTTAAGTAGCAAATGCATTACTTAAAAATTGAATTCTTTTTCCATCTGTCAAATTGTCGAAGAAAACAAAATGGACATATTGTTAGTGTTGCCAGGGTAGTATTTTTTTTACCCTACTTTGCTCATCTAATGAGAGAACTAATGAAATTTAGACCTCGGATTAAACAACGTGGTGATGGACATTTGACCGACACTATCCTTAAAACACCGAATATTATTTTACATAAAAAATAAAAAAAAACGTTTTTTGAAAAATAAAATTTGTTTTATATTTTAAGTTTAAAGATTATTAATTCAATTACTCTCATTAAATTACCCTTTACTTATCTACTTTGTTGTGTCAATCAATGTTTCCGCGTGCACAATAAAATTTTAGAGAAATTAACAATTTGCTTTTTTTAACCTTACATTTGTGTTATGATTATATTTTTCCCATCTGGCAACATTACGCGGCGACTTCACGAATGCGCGCGGCGAAAGTGGGGCAAATATGATTCTACACTCCTTCTGGACAATTCTTAATTCTATGGTTTACTGCTTTAGTAGGTAGTAGCGTTACCATCCGTCCGGCAAAAGCTGGACGGAGTTAAGCTAGGGTTTCCTAGGGCAGCGGTGCCCGTATCTGGTGATGCAGTGGACAGCCGTCGAAGCGGTGACTAGAGAGTGGTTTCCTAGGAAAACGGTGTTAATAACACCGTTTTCCTAGGAAACCACTCTCTTTAGACACGGTTACGACGGCTGTCCACCGCATCACCGTTCACTACGGCCGTTAAGATACGGGCACCGCTGTCTTAGGAAACCCTAGCTTTAGGCTTTTTGACCTCTTGTTCGGCCATATTTGACTGCGTCCTGCCTGTTTTTGTAAGGCTTTTATGACAAAATTATTAGAAAAACTGAGCTTTTAAAGCAGGTAAAGGAAAATATTTTGATCGTACTGTTTAAAATTTTGTTACAAAAATGTGTTTTAAACAAATTTTTAGTCTAAAATCTTTTTTTAGCGTCCGGTCTTGTGACCCGAAATGTCGCGTCGCTTCAGTTCGTTTTCATCCAGCAGACTAAAACACAAATCTGCGTAAATAGACATTTAAAGATTAAGAAATAGACATAATTAATGACCACAACTTAAGATAAAATTCGTTTAAAAACCCCTTAAATATTAAAAATAAAATATGTTTTTTATTTGAATTTTATAAATAAAGGGTTTCTCACAACTGCTGTACACTTAGCTAAATTTCGTTAGAAATGGTCTGTTGGACAAAAACGAACTAAAGCGACGAAAAGTCTGGCTTTTTTAACGGACAATTCCGGCTTACGGAGATTCAGAGATAGCAACGCTGGTTAGGAGTAACTTTCAACATGGGCACCTTTTTTAAATGTCCATGTAATAAAGTTAGGAAAAATTCCAAATAAATTTCCTAAGATTCATCAACTTTAAACTTAATTTTCCAGCTGAACAGATTGACTATAACGTTTTACTTAACTTTTTAAACTTGTCTTTCTTTCAAACTTTCATAAAATGGCGAATGGCCCACTGGACGTCTCTGCGGTGCTATTCTAAACCGCTCTCGCGGCGGTAGAAAACACTTTTATCTTGCGTATTTTGTATGTAAATACGCGAGATAAAAGCTTTTTACGGCCGCGAGAGTGTTTGGAATATCACCCCTGATTTAACGAGACCAATGAGTATCAATGTACTAAATAGATATACAAGATTGCAGTCTACCTTTGTTGTGGCGTCTGGCAGACATAATTATTTTGTAAATTTTCCAATCGTCAGACTACACCGTCTCGGAAACGAATGTGGAGAAATTGATATATTTTGTTTTCCATTGTCAATTTTTAGATCAAATATTCTTACGGCGATAAAATCAAAATAACCAACATTATTCCAATGTTATAAAAATCAGACTTTATAAAATATCTATTGTTTACTTATTTTTTTGCCTAAAACTATTATAATTTCTTAAAATATGTAATTATGTACCTACCTACTTTTATGTAATATTTTTTCTTTATTGGTGTATTTTTATCAAGCATAATGTAATTTGAAACTTAAAAAGAAACTATTTATTACTTAGATACATATTTATTAGACCCGCATACCTAGAATTAAGAATAGTCCAGAAGGAGCGTAGAATCATATTTGAATACATCGGACTGTGTCCAAAGAACTCTCACTTTGCCCCGCTTTCACCGCGCGCATTCGTAAAGCCACCGCGTAATGTTGCCAGATCGCGAAAAATACAATCATAACACAATTGTAAGAAAATTATATATTTGAAAAAGCTATTTCTAAAATTTTATTGTGCACGCGGAAACATTGATTGACAAAACCGAGTAGATAAGTAAAGGGTCATTTAATAAGAGTAATTTAATTAATAAACTTTGAACTTAAGAAATAAAACAAATTAGATGCCTGCTAGTGGTATGTAATAAGTCTAGGACTAGGTTTTTTTTTTAAATATTTGTATTTTGTGTCAACATGTATTAATTGGGATCTGTTCATTAATAAATCAATAAGAACCGTATTCATTTTATTTAAAAGTATAATACAACACGACTGCTAATTACAATGTACATGATTAGGTTTTTACAAAAATATGTTTTTAAAAAAAATGCATAATAGATTATTAAGGCCTAACATGTAGTCCATAAAAACAATAGTAAACCAAGACGAATAAGTCACTAATACACATTATGATACATATGCGAGTAACAGCTTTAAATAGTGTATTTGTTGCACAAAAATCCATAGTCAAAATAATACTCAGAGATCCCAATACAGACATCTGAATAAATATTCCACAAATCACAACTTATGGCACCAAAACAATTATACGCCAAAACAATACCCACTTACAGATTAAAAAACTACTCTTACTCAAATGAAAGACATAACCCCTACAATACATCACATACAAATAATATAATCACTAGATCCTCAACACAAAGACAACTTAAACAAATACAAACTAATACCACTTTCGGACAAAAGTAAAATAACCTACTTCCACTATCTATCAAAACAATTAGTAACGAGAAAATGTTCAAAAAGGCTAAAAAAAATGGATAGTGGAGCTAGGTAGAAGTAAAATGGATTGTCTCATTCGCCCAAACCAATATTGAATCAACTGCTCCACAAGTGTATAGCTTATGTTAGGTTTTTGTTCTTTCATTGTGCGTTTTATAACATAAATAATATAGATGTACATAAATTAATTATAAACATAAATACATAGTGTTTAAAACTGTATGAATATTTTGTTAATTATCTCTGTTTATTAAGTTAGTCTTCTTTGTTTGTTCTCAAATGTAAAATTTTTTTTTTTTAAAGTAAACTGTTAAGTGTCCTCAGCACGGGTAACCCCAGTGAGGTCACATTATTTTTATTATTAATTATGGTTTGTAAGAAAAAAAATAGTTAGGAGAGGAATTGTCTAAAGCTGGTAATCACAGCATGGAAAAGATCCACCTCTTTCAGTAGGGTGATCAACAGACCAATCATCGTCCCCACCGGCTTCATTAACGGTAAATTTGTCCTGCATTTAGGAAGAACAAATGGTCGGTGTTGCCTAGCTCTTGAATATTTGTTCGGTACTTATAAATTTATGCGCTCCAAATTGTTGGGATTATAAATTAACCCATTCAGAAGTTTAAAGGCTATTGTAAGCGCGGCAATGCTCCTTCTGGCCTACGAACTTGTGATACCAAGCATACCTAAGAACAATGATGGTTACTGCAATGCGTAGTATCCATACTCTCTCATGTACGGGTAACGAAGAAACTTCTTCTGTATTCTTTCCACCATTAGTAAGTGGCTTCTTCAGGTTATTTTTCAGTGGTTCTTTATCAGCCCGACACTGAAAGTACTGTAGTTTATTCTGCCTTGTACAGAATTCTATGTAACTAACTACGTGTAAACTATAGACTATTTTGTCACGCTGTACCACCTACTTGACAGTATATAATTACATGTTACCTTGAATTTTTAGTGAGTTAGCCGTCGCCAGGTGTTGCGAATTTATTAAGTAGTATTTATAACTACAATCGTGTAAAGATATGTCAACAAGACACATATTTTTACAAAATGTATTCTAATTGTTAGAAATGTTTGTCAACACTTCAGCACTGGTCAATAAAGAAACATACCAAAATAGTTTTTAAATAAACATGTTGTTATGAAATAAAAACTGTTTATACAGCAATGAGGAAGTTCAGTGGTTTTATTTTATTTATTAATAGACAGACTATCAGCGCTATTTTTTTAAGTTTTATTATATTGAATTACTCCTTGATTTTTAAGAGCTTGTGACTTTAAAGTAGTTAATTTTTCAAGTGTTTTGAGATTTTTCAAATATATAGACAAGAACTGGATTCCTTAGAAGAATTGGAAGAAGTACAAAAATTAAAAAATATGGGTCTTAAGGCAGAAAAGTACCCAAAAAAAATAGGTAAGCAGAACGGCAGGAAGACGACCCGGGATACTCTCATTTCTGGAGCTAGGAATCTGCCTTATAAAGGCCAAAATTAAGGGGGATGACAAATTTAGGAGTCTCGCGGGGCATGGGGTACGCGCGGGTGGCCGTAGGGACGTCAGAAGGACATCGCGTTGGAATGGGAATGTATGCAAACCTACTGCACATGTTAGAGGAGTTGATAATACATAACTATGTTGTAAGGGTAGGATAGCAAAATTCGAAAAAATGTTTTGGGGTTTAAGAACCAGTGTTAAAATACATTTTACTGAAGTCGTTCTGAAGAATGATTTAGCTATGCACTGTTAGGTTTGATTCGGTTTTGATAAGGTTAGAATTGGTTAGGATCGGTTAGGTTAGATTTGGTTTTGGCAAGGTTAGGATCGGTTAGGTGATTTAGTAGAAGTGGTTATAGTAGGGCCAATTTAATAGGTCACATTTGACACTTCATCAAAATTCAACAATATAACCTTGTAAGAGCGGTAATAAAATATTATTTATTTATTCGAATTAAGAACTGCACAATTGCTTAACTTTTTTCAATTACGATTACATATTTATTGTAATAATGACAAAAGAAGGTAATTCTACGATTTACTTTCACTAATAAACCATTCTAAACATAACAAACTTTTTCTGTTCTAAACGTCGTTACAATGTTGCATCAGTGAACCCTTTTTCTTTTTAAACACTAGGGATGCTACCCAGAAAAATCGAATGTTGATAGTTTTGTTAAATTATGTACTTATCTTATTTTGTTCCTTAAATTTACGATAGAAAATAAAAATGGGACAAGAATTGGGCTCATGATTTTAAAAATAAATTTACAGTACCTATAAGTACCTTTCATAGTAATTGAATTCAATTCACATATATTATGTTTGAAGACCGAATCGATTAATTAACTTTAATCAATGTTTTTAAGCAGGTCACCTCACTATGAAGCTAAAACCGACAAATGTCAAATGTGACCTATTAAATTGGCCCTACTGTAGTTTTATTATATTTTGTTGCAATTATATTAAATTTTAATACTTTAACTACAATATCCCAACTAGAAACCTCGGACAAAACTTACTCTTTCATACCGATAACCATAGAACTAACAATGGTTTTCATTTCCCTATGCCCAGAATTCTTAAGTCTGCCAACAAACATACCAGTCTTTATTTCTTCGAAAACAAGTTGTCTTCTTTCAAACGATCACTGAATCAAATTCAACTATAAACACCTCTCTCCCGCTTCCACTCCCACCGAGTCTACTATATACTATTGTGTCTTTCCTTTATAATAATTTTCTATCTGTAAATATGTCCTTAAAAGTGCCCATTGAGCGTATATATAAATAAATAAATAAGTATCATTATATCGTATACTTGCCAGATTTATAGGTTAAATAAAAAAACGTATTCATAATTTACAAAAATGTTTTAATTTGCTTAATGTAATTAATCAATTTTTGCAATAAAATTTTACAAGCAATACCGTGATTTTCTTTACACACAATATGCAAAGAATTATTTAAATAGCTTATATAAAATTATTACAATTTTAACAACATAATTTTACAATAATAAAATGCATATTTAGTTAAATTCCACTTTTATTTATAATTTTCACCAGTGACCGAGTTTCACTGTGACCAACATTGTCAGACTGGTGGGAGACTAAACACATTGTTCTTATGTAGTATACAAGTGAAAAACATGGGAATAAATTAAACGAATTAAGTTTTGTTTGTATGTATGTAATAAAAACAAATGTAAAAAAATACATGTACAGAAAAACTTCAATTATCCGGATTAATGAGTGCCAAACGTTATCCAGATACGCAGAAATCTCGATAATTTGATTAACCATTGAATGAGGGCAATTTTTTAAAATAAAATGTAAAATTTGCTCTAAGATTGCTTTTGAAATAATACAGTGAATTGGAATCACATTGAAAACTTACTTCAAAATGTCCAGCAAAGTTAATTGCTTTCACAAAGAAACTCGTTTACGAGCAGCGAGGTCCTTATTTCGAGGATTTATTTCCTGATATCGATCCGGATAATTGGCAATCCGGATGACTGTAGTTTGGATAGACAGAGTTCTACTGTATGAACATGTTTTTATTGATTCTCGATAAATGCAACTTTATCGAGAAATGGAAATACAATATAGCGATGGTTTTCTTTACATACATGCGAGCAAACAAACCTAGATTTTCCTGCAATTGTATGTAGTTCGCTTCAGTGAGAGCGCAAAGTGGTCTAGCATACACCAGGGGTGCTATTCTGAACCGCTCTCGCAGCACGAGAAAACAGTTTTTCTCGTGTATTTTACCTACAAAATACACGAGATAATAAGGCCGCAAGAGGGTTTGGAATACCACCCCAGGGAGTCTGTGTCAGTGTAGAATTTAAAAATTTGCCGCCGGGATCGAACTTTGTTTATGATACTATGTGTCTAAGTAACTAATTGGTGCTTCTGCCGGATATACCGAAAATACATCACACAAATTATTGAAATTGCATGTAGAAAATCCACGCTTTGTGAACTCGGTAAGTACCGGCTTGGCACCTCATTACAATTGATAACTTCTTTGATATTTTAATGACATGCATTTAGAGTTTTTAAGATGTTTTATCGATTTTTAAATGTTCTATGTAGTGTCATCATTCCATGTCCGCCCCCTAGTGGGAGCATTTGGTGTCCACGAAGATCCTTCAAGCGCCGGGACTAGAAGGGTCACAGGCTGCCACTAGTATAACAGAAAAATTCGCCAACCAGACTACTGCTTCAGTTCCTGGTTCAAGGTTGTGAATTAGGGCCCAAAATGGCGCGATGCTAGCAACGGCAAGACCCTGTGATCTGTTGTAAGACGAATACAGGGGCCGTGCACCTGGCTTTGGCCTCTCCCCCCGCGGCGTTCGCCTGGGAGAGGGGTACTAGCGTTGTTGAGAGAGAGGTCGCGGTTAGGGGCGGCTGCACAGACGCCACCGTCCTTAGCGAAGGTCGATCGCCCGAACCCTGCTTCAGCTCAGAGGCCTGCAGCGCAGAACCTCGTTGCTTAGTCCGCAGGATTACCCCATGTAGAGCCTGGCTTACACAGCGGTCTGCCAGTAGAAGGAACCTTTGGCCCGGCTCTAGAAGTGGTTAGCCACGAATGCAGGGCGGAGTGCTAGACGATCTTCGGAGCTTGGAGTGGAGCAAGGCAAAGGTGACAATTTGACTTTTTAAAAAATAAAACGCAGAGTGGAAGAACTGAACTGAACCTCCCAAGTCAGGTTTGCGTCCTGTAGTTCTAACTCTTCTAGAACTACCCGAATAACAGTCAGCAGGCACATCCAGGACGTCTAGGACCTAATGCCTACAAAGTAGGCAAGCGTGGTTAAGGCTCTCAGGAGGCATCCACAGTACATGGCCTAGCCAACCGTATCGCTTCCGCTTGGTGACAGTTGTCACCGGAGTTTGTTCGGTCCGTTCTCTTATTACTTCATTCCTTAAAGTCAAACCACGGCACACCCAAGATTCTTCTGAGACATCTATTCTCGACACAATTTTGCTGTTTTGGGCACTATTGAGGTGCTACGATTCGCATCTGTGGAGGAGAATAGGTGTTATACAGGTGTTATATAGGCGGCATTTGGTTTTCACTGAGTAAATATCCAATCTCCAGACAGCCTTTATACTGTTGAATGTGGTGCCTGATACTCCTAGCCACACTCCCGTTTTTTTTAAAGCTGCCATTTTCTGTAACATATACTAATTAATTTTAAGGTTATAATAACACCTGTAGATGGAAGGAGCTGTGCCTTCCGAAACTAGTAGTGCTTTGAAATAAACTCAAGAAATCTAAAAATAATGTGTTTTATTAATTAAATTTTGTTCTAGTACTCCAAAAATATTTTTGATTGATTGAATCGTAAGTAATATACAGAATACTTTTTAGGCTCTTCTGCAAAAAAACAGAATTATACGCAGTATTGCAGAATCTGATGAGTAAAAAAGTCAACAAATGGAAGAGTTCAGGAAATATGAATGTTTAAACATAGGCAGGATGGTGAATGTTGCAGTGTGTAAAATGGCCACTTAAGCCAGTCATTGACAGGTCATAAGCACTGTAAATGCCTAGACATCCATGTTTCCTTCTCAAAAATGTTTTCCCTCTCTATTGCGACCTGTCTACAAACATTAAGACATACCATTATTGTTGATCAAACTAACTGGTATAAGAAATATAAAATTGAAAAACTGTTTTCAGGCGTTGCCTAGTCTAGTATGTAGGTGAAATAATTCAGCCAGATGAATCTCACCAACATCAATAAAGGTTTCAGCTCTTTTACTTTAAAATCAACAAATAGAAAAGTTGAGGAAATGTAAATGTTCAAACATAGGCAGAATGGTGAATGTTACACAGTGTGTAAAGTGGCCACTAAAATGCCTAGACATCCATATTCCCTTCTCAAAAATATTTTTCCTCTCCGTTGCAACGAATTAAGAATTTTGGTATGATCAAAACCAAACATTTTCGTGGGTCGGATTAAACGTCCCACAGGGCGTATCCGAGGAATGCCCACATGCGATTTGAATATTTATTTTCTCGTTTTTTTTTTTTTAAATAAATATTTGCATTCTTATGATTTACCCAAATATTTCATTTTGAGGGCCATTTTCAACGAGTTGTAAATAACTCACTGTTAGAAAATGGAATCAAGTTGGAGTAGAGTGGGATTCGAACCACGGACCTTTGGCCCGTGAGTCCAAGACACTAGCCACGGGACCACAACCCGATCGCACTTATCTCTTAACTTGCACTTTGAACTAATAAACGGGATTGATAAGCATCTGCTTGAATAATCTTGAAAACTGTCTGCAAACGTTTGAGCCTGAAAATATTTCAAACAAAAATACATGAGCTTTTTTTTTAAAATAATTTAATAAAAAATATATTATTTACAAAAACATGAAAAGCCAAGTTCTTTGATTTTCATGACCTTTCAGACACTTTTTTTGGGTTGTTGTGTCGTGTATTAATAGATCTTTATACCGAATAGAGAAGATGGGATGCATAAACATCATGGCATTGAACATACATAAATTCATATAACACAAACCTGCCGACTGCGGTACGGTACAAATTTCTCCAACAACAACAATTAAACTACATCAGTCCAGATGATGGACACTGTAACACTGTCCGAAACGTCGGCAAAAATAAATACATCACACAACAACCCGGAAGACAACAAGTATGAAAAAGGAAGTTTAAAATGTCACAGTTTTCAATTTAAAAGTTACTAAACAACTTGAAATCGTAAAGGGAGTTTTATCAGGTCTAACCTAACCCTCAGAGTAATAATGCGCTACCACTATAGAGCCGCCCGTATTTTTGTAGTCAGGATTCGTCCTGCGTACTGCCAGTATTTTTGGTAATACACGAGTACTGAGAATTGTTTATAACTCGTCGGTGCGAAGTAGACTCGAGAGTGGCTCGATGATTTGGGGACCGTGTGAGTTGAAGTACTCTCTTATGGTGAAGAGGGTTCAGAAGAAATTTTTTCCGTTTCTCTACATGAGGGAGTGTGGATATTATCCAAGGCTTTGTCCGACGGAGTTCCTCCACGGTATGCTCGGTTACAGCAGCTTGATGACCAGAAGGAATGTGTATTTAACTACGCATTTCTTTCGATTGTTGCGCGGTATTTGTGACAACCCTGAATTTATGCGGAGCATTAGCTTTTATGTTCCGGATAATTTACCTTAGACAGCGTCAGCATAGACTTTCACATTCCAATATGTAGGACCAACCTACCGATGGTCGTGCCTGTTGGAAGGACCATCTCTATGTTAAACAATATTACTTTGGTCACCTACATTTCTCACGTCTCTGAAGGAGTTTTTCGTTACAAGACTCATTTACTTTTTTAACATAATATTATTCACAAGATATTATTTATACCTACGTGTTCTTTTTATACATACCTAATTTTAGTGACATTTTATTATTATTATTTCTATATGCATGAATTGAGATACCTAAGATTATACAATTACAAAGTTAGCTATAGTTTACAGCGAAACAGTGGGCCATAGGTAGAATCGCAAGCGCAGCGAAGAAACCGCCCATTGCACTTCTGTTGTCAAACCAATCACCAAACCAAAAATTTGTAATGCTTTTGTTCTACGCGATAGAGCAAAATGGCGTCTCTACAGCCGTAGCACTTTACAACTCTGAGAACCTAACCTAGCCTAACGACTTCTTATTCAAATTCTTCTTCTCCTACTCGGAGGAGTTGGCTGGTCTTCGGGCTTCAAGGACCCTCGCAATGGACGCTTTGTTCCTCGTTTATTGGATCCCGGTTCTTCTGATGATTTCGACGAGTCTTCGGACTTCTCGGAACCTGCAGATAAAACGATTAACTCTGTAAATCAAAGACAGATCACACAACAGTGCAGCAAACCGCGTTCAACGAATCAAGATTTTAACGTTAGATACTTTACAATTTAGTGAAATAAAAAGGTTTTTTTTATATTAAGGGATAGATTCAAGCTCTAAAATCACCACCATTGTCAGTTTTTTGATAGTTTTTTTTTTTAATTAAAAAATAAATATTTGCTTTCCTATGATTTACTCAAATATTTCATTTTTAGAGTTGTAAATAACTCACTATTAGAAAATGGTAATCAAGTGATCCGTGAGTCTGAGACACTAGGCACAGGACCACAACCCGACTCAACTAAAATGAATTATTCAAATAAAATATGAGTAGTTTTCGCGGAACAAATTCAACGAGGGCTTTTTTGCAAAAAATATTTAACAGTTATATATATAATAGCATGGTTGCTCGGATTACAAAGGGGGTAATTATTCCTATTTTTAAATAGAGCAATCTCTTAATCTGTCTTCATTGGAAAAACGTAGAACTGAGATGGACCTTATATGCATTTTCAAAATACTTAATGCTCTAAGTGATGTCCCATCTCTGTTGCAATTAATTTATTTTCATGTTCCCAACTGTGTCGCCAGAAGTAAAAATTTGGGATTAATCAAATATTCTAAGAGCAACTTTTGTTTTTATGTCCCAATGCCCAGAATATGTAGATTAATCAATTCGTCACACAACATACAAGTAAATTTAGTAAATGGGGTCTAGAATTTCAACCGTCCATGCGCTCAGTAGCTGCAAGACTTGTTGTTATCTAACTTCCAACTTTATAAATTCGATTTTTATTTCGTTTTTAAAATATCACTTAAACTCTAAACTTCATTGTCAAATAAAAAATTTCAAAATAAAAATGTAAATAGGGACTAGATTTCTTATTGTCCATGCGCTCTGTAGCTGCAAGACGTTCTGTTATCTAGCTCATATATATCATAATTGGAGACGAGGAACTAGAATCCCAACCGTCCATGCGCTCTGTAGCTACAGGACGTGTTGGGATATTTATTTATTGTACAGCGCCCTTGAGGTGATTTTCCCAAAAATGGCGCTATATAAATTATCCATACATTATTATTATTAACTTGGAATCCTTTTGGATAAATCTTCTGGCTTTTCGTAGATCTCTTCGCTACTAAAACAGTGTAGGATAAAGATGGATTGGCAAAGTTTAGCTCAAATATGTTTATCGTGTTTATGAATATATTATATACCATTATTTTACTGCCCTTGTTTATCTTTGCTACAATTTTATGTTATTTTTATTCAGTTTCTTGTACATACGTTTCTTCATATAACAGTTGTAATTGGCTTACGTCGTATACATGATAAATAAATTAAATAAAGAAATATTTATTATACATTGTTTATGCCAATTTACAGCAAACTTTATAAATATTTTTGTAACATGATAATATGGTAGATAATAAAATTACGATTTTTACAAACTAGCACAACGAGCGGGTACGCACGTTGTCTACACTAAAGACTATCCCTTAATTTATTTTTTTCTGAAGACGTATTGGGTGTTTACATAAATTAAAAAATGAATACTTAAAGTTAAAAAAATGGTAAAAGTTTTAAATCATTCGAAAGATTATTTTCAGCTGTACAAGATTTTGTGTTTACTTTTACATTACACAAATTATTTTATTTGATTACAAACCTTCAAAATGGAATGTCAAGTAGACGAAAGTGAGCATTTTAGACACCTCTTTCTGTTTGCGCTCAATCGAGGAATAAAGCAGCCTGCGATATTTGAGCAATGTACGGTGAAGATTTTATGATTTTTTACTCATTTGTTGGTTTTGACATAAGTCGTGTGTTTTTTTTCATTTTTAATTACAACAGATTAAACAATAACGTGCAAACCTGGCAAAAACCAAAATTTAAAAAAAGTAAGATTTTAATTGAAACTTATTTAGAATACAATTTTTTACAATAATTTTAACATTGCCAGTTAAAAATACGGCTTAATTTCTAAGACATGACTTTTAAATTATCGGCTTTGTTGCTAACACGGCAACCTCTACTTGAGTATTGCAAAGTTGGTAATGTATAAAATGAAATTTATTATTTCACCACTGTTTCTTGACATAATCATGCTTATGTCATCACTGCTTACGTATAAAATATTTACTGATTATAATAAAAAAAATAAGTTTTAAAAATAAATTGAAGTTAAGTATTGTATCAGTTTTTTGTGATTTCCTCAAAATAAAGAAAGATGGCATTTGCCGGATTTGCAAGTAGTACCATCATGTGTTCTCCTCCATTATTATACAGTTTTAAAGGCTTTATTCCCTTGATTGAACGCGAACAGGAAGAGGTGTCAAAAATGCTCACTTTCGTCTACTTGACATTGTAATCAAATAAAATAATACATGTTCCGTAAAAGCAAACACAAGATCATCTAGAGCTAAAAATTTTCTTTCAAATGGCCTATATATAACCTTCACCATTTTTTTTAACTTTCGGTGATCATTCTTAAATTTGAAAATAAAACGGATAAAACTTACGTTGTTGTTGGTGTATGCAGATAATTGGTACAATTCCATATTAAATTTGTTTAGGTATCCAAAATAAAACACTTTTATTTGATTTGATTTTACTTTTTTTTTTTTTTAATATATGTGACGCGTTTTCTCATGTAAGGACATTATCAAACCCATATAAGTGTTTTATTTTGATACCTCATCAAATTTAAAAAACTCATGTTGTTACCTTTTTCTTTAACCTGTCAAACGCAACTAACTTTCTGGATATATGTACCTTGTCAATAGAGAAATGATGGTGAGGAAATATTAACCTGCAATGCTGGCTCTGTGAGACTTAGTTGCTTTGGACTCCTTAATGGGAGTTTTACTACTGCTGCTGCCCGACGAAGGGGCGCCCTTTACAGATCCTCCTTCCTTACTGCTGGCGTTGGAATCCTTAGAATCGCGCCGGGGATCCGGTTTAACTGCAAAAAGATATTTCACTGTAATTTTGAAAATGCTAAAATGTTGTGTGTATCATTTATTTCATTCTAAGGAACAGTTACAACTTTATTTAATTATTAATGTGTTTTGGTGTGTGAATATGCCGGTTTATATGAACAAATATATTTTTGGAAGTGTAATGTACGAGTGTAATGTAATGTTTAAGGAATGAAGACACCATTTTTTTTTTCAAAAACAAAATTATTTTTCAACATAGTCCCCTTTTATATACTAGGGCTATACACTTTTCCCAACGCCCCTGCCATTTTTTCAACACCTTCAAAAGAAAAGGTATTGTTGAGCTCTGCAAAATACGCATCTGTTTCAACGATGACCTTCTGGTTTGAGCTAAATGTTTATCCTGAGAGCCATTTCTTCATGTTAGGGAATAAGAAAAAAATTACAGGAAGCCAGGTGAGTAGGGGGGGTGCAGCAATAATTCATTCAGTTTGGCGGCGACAATTCAATATTTAATAAAAAAACAAATATAATGGTGAATTTGTTTAAATTTTCTTGGATTGATAGAATAATGTACAGCTGCGGTGGTTAGTGTGTGGTCCAGTAATGAGGAACTTCAGCCCTACGGGAAATTGGATACAAAAAATGTTTTCTTACGCGGGGTAAAAATTAAAGCATTAAATTGTACAGCAAAGTTTCTTGAAAATGAACATAAAAAATAATAATAAATATTTCGATAAAAACGCACTACTTTAAATGACGTCACTGGTTCATGTGAATCAACCTATAATCTAAGAGCTATGGAAGATTTCCGGTCTACTTGTCGCTTCGGGACCAATGGGAATAACTGAATGAGAATAAGCGGAAATGAACCTCTGACGTTACACGCGGAGTTATTTCAGAAATACAAAACTTTGAAAAATCGTAGCGCCGATAATACGATATATAAAAATTAAAAAAAAAAAAATTTTACTTAGTTTAACAGTCTATTAACAAATATATTTTTTTTTAAAAACCACTGAACTTCCTCATTGTGTCGTAGGTGATTTTCCATGAATCCTTGTGAACAAATATACCGGTTCTTCCCAAAATTGTTTTTTTTTCTGTGCAAAATTTTTCATTCCACCTTAGTGTTTTGATGAAATGTTAGTTTCAAGCGTGTATAGTTAAGAAATATTCATGGTTAATATGTCGCCATATTAAACCTGCGGGCTCACGCCATCCTGGGAGGGCGTCGGTGATGATTTTTTTACTTTATTCGGCGCAACTAAGGGGCGCTGGATTGACGCGGGAAGACTGGGAATATGCGAAAATGCTGGCTGGCGATAGGGTCTCCCGGAGGCAACTGGTGATGTCCATTTGCTCCACTTAGGAGCTGATGTGGAAAAGAAGAAGAATATGTAGTCTAATGATCGTATTCTTCCAGTGCCCTTTATTGAAATTTTAAATAAAATGTATACCCACATACTGGTCATGCCTTTGTATGATTTTTTTGTGACTATGCAATAGTGTATATTGTATTTGTAAATTATGTATACCTATTGTAAAAGGCGAAGAAAAAATTCTAATAAGTAAAATACATTTTTTTTTTTCAATAATTAAATTTAAGTTGATATTAAGACTTTTTTATTATTTTGACCAACGAACGCTTTTGCCTAAGTAGGCATCTTCAAGACTGGTGCTCGGCAAGCGCTCGTTGGTCAAAATAATAAAAAAGTAAAACTAAACCAAGAAGTTTCATTAATAACTTTATTTATAATTTTATCAAAATCATTAACTATGGAGTTTTATCAAGAAATATCAACAAAAAACCTCAATATGATATTAAGACATTCATATATTATGTGTGTATTATTTTAAGACCATATAAAAAATAATAACAATAATGTAATGTGTTATTTTTCCTAATTAAAAACGTGTCAACGCTACTGGCTGTCAGTTCATTTAAAAGAACTATCGGATTAACGGACAGGAAGGTCTCGAGGCTGATATTCTCCAACAAAGAGCTGGAATAATGATGATATTATTAGATAAGGAGTGATATTACCAGTTTCTTTGTCTATAGGTTTACTAGGAGTAGAGGCCTCTACGATGGGTGTCTGCGGCCGTGTGGTGGACGATTCACTCTCTTTTCGTTCCTTGGCTGGTCTGTCGGCGTGCTCTTTCTTAGTAACTATAAATAAATACATATAATACTTTATCACACCTTTATACTTGTTTTTATTTAATTATGTATTATAGATAATGCAAGAGCATAACATTGATTTGAGCACCCGGGCTGATATCCTAAACGATATCGCGGAGGCAGAGAACACATTACTAGCAGGTATTTTATGTACTAATTACGCGCTAGCAATGCTTTCTCTACCCCCGCGTGTGCATTCAGGATCGCACTGCTGGACACTCAAATATCGACGGTAACGAGGTAACTGATGAATCAGCTAGGCTGAGAGCTGAGACATCTTCAGTTTTAAACGTTATGTTGCCGTTGATAATAATAACCTATCCATAATATCACGAGGTAATTACTACAACTAGGTATCTTCAAAATCAGTATTTCTATATTACCCACATAAAACTTTTTTTTATACTACTCCATGAATGTTACAAATATAAAATTATTTTTAAGTCATACATTCAAATCATAAAATTATTTTAATTAATCACATTACCTATTTCTAGCATTCATAGAGGACGACACAAATGTGTGGGTAATTCAAAAATGCTGTTTTCAAAGTTACCTAACTGTAGTAATTACCCAAAAATATATAATGCATCTCTAATTAATTTCCTTTGTGATACAATAATATATGTAATTGATTTGATCATTAAAATAAATTAATGTATCAAATAAAATAGTCCAACTGTGATTCGAACATGCCTTGTCATGTAATGAAGTAATCAATTTTAATTGATTTGTCTCAATTCAATGATTTTCAATAAATAAGTATAGTATTCAACTATTTTAGCTTAATATTAAAAAATATATATAATTGAAGATTTTATTACTTTATTTATTTATTATTTATTAAGGAAATCATATAGTCTTTTTTTATAAATACAAGGTACAAAAGAACAATTTAAATAAGTAAGACCAATTACAGATTTCACATTAATTTATTATTAATGCAAGGGGAGAGGAGAATTTTTTTTTTTTTTTTTTTAAAAGATAAAAATATAAAAATAAAATAAAAAGTACATAAAGGGGAGAAGACATTGTACGGCTCCAACTCTACTTTCCTCCCCTCTCTCTCTAATAATTAATTAGATGGTAGTAGATGTACATATGAATAAGTAAAAATTAAGAGTTGAAATTAAAAGTTAAAAATTAAAAGTTAAAATCAACAGTTAAAATTTAAGCAGGAAATAAATTTAAAATGTCTTTTACAGATCTGATAAAAATATGGTATTTACAGTGTAATATGTCGATGTCACTAAAACTGTCATTATAGGTAATCTGTATTCTTCAAAAAGTGCTATTTTTCGTATAATTAGTCATTGAGTTAGGAATGTCGATGAGTACAGATTGAGGAGTTCTACGTTATATTTGTCGAAAACAAAAGTCATACCTTTTGGTGTGTTTTCTTTAGAAACCGCTCCTCTAGATGTGGATCTCGGAGTTGTGCTTTGTATACGAGGACTTTGCGGCCTTTCTGTTGGGACACAAATGAAAATAAGAATCAGGAAATGAAGTTACTTAAAAGACTGCCTCACCATGGTAAATCAAAGGCACTGAAGCTAAGTTCTTTAAAAGACAGAAGAGACTTGATAGAGACATACAAGATCATAAATTGTCACTTCAATTGCCTCCTGAACAAGATTTTGGGGTATGTAAATAAGCACTTTTTTATTTTGAATCAATTCCTAAACAACGTAGGTAAGATAGGTGTTATTCTTATTCTTTAAAATGGGGGTGGAGTTGTATAAGCTCCTGACGTCATTGTGACCTGTGTAGATCTGTAACGGATCAACGTAAATTAGTTCTCGCCCTCCAAATCTTAAAAAGACTGGGTACTATGCGGAAGGAAAAAGTTCTCATTTTGCTAAATATCCCCCTCCAAGCCCAGATCCAGAAAGTATGGGGCTATTAGGAAGGGGGCAAGCTCTCTAACATCTTCACGTTTAACCAGTGGTCCCCCGAGGATGCGGCTTCTTCTTAATAAAAAGCATCACATTCACATAGAATATGCATGGATGTTTCCTCATCTGCACATTCAAAGAATAAAAGTAATACAGGTGTTATGCATTATTATATAGTGACTGATACTTGTGAAATTTTTGTCTTTGAGAGAATGTGCAGAATGGTTGGTAAATTAAATTTTATATCAACAAATTACAACAGGGACGGATAACATCTTAGAGAAGGGTAAGTTTAGGCATTTACAGGGCTTATGACCTGTCATTGGCTGGTTTAAGTGGCCACTTTACACACTATATAACATTCACCAGTTTTCTTTGAATATTTTATAATATAAATAATGACACGAGTAATTGAATACATAAGTGGATGAAGGTGTTATGTGACAAAATCAAAAAGCAGAAATATCTGCAGTTAAAATTCTGGATACCAAGCGCTGGTACTCCAAACCCAAATATAGCGCGGAAAAGCGCATTTTTACGTATTAAGTACGCGTTTAGCATGCTGTAAATGAGTTTGGAATACCAGCCCAGTACAATTATTAATAAAATAACACTTTCATTCACTCTTAAAATCGGTTTTCAGCTACTTTTTGATGGTGTAGTTGGCTTTATCTGAAAGGGCTGTACATAAAATCTTCATTTGCATTTAAAAATATACATTTTAAAAAATTAACTACAAAACGCCTTCATCCGCTCGTGTCTTCTACGTAAACAATGCTAGCCCAAATGTTTAGTTTTCCATACCTTCAACTTCTTCTGGTACTTGAGTAGCCTGTAGAGCCTTTGTCTTGGCCTTAATAAGGCTCCCAAACTCGGCCTCGGGTAGTGTGAAATCTCTCACATCATTTGGGAATGGGACTCCTTCGATCTCGTCACACATCTTCATATCATACAGAGTTTCCAAGTGTTTCCATATCACAGAAGTGGAAATCTCCCGGCCCATAAGACCGGAGAATTTTTCCACTATTTCCAACATATGAAAGTGCTTATTGATGCCTAGAATTGAAAAATTGATCAAATTAATGTTGCAGCCGAAAACTAACTTTTAGGTTTTAGCGCTACAGAATAGCACTAATAAAAGTTTTTTTCATAAAAACAGGTTTCAGATCTTTAACTTCACAAAAATCAACAGATGCAATCTAGAAATATTTTGAAAACTATCATTTCAATTAGAGGAAAGTGAGGTGTTTAAAATTAAGTGACACAGTGTCCATCACAGTCGACTTCGTGGTGTGGTGGTCAGGGCGTTTGCCTACCATGCAGAGGTCTCGGATTCGATTCCCAATATGGTTGACACGAAATATTTATTTTAAAAAGTTGTTGTTACACTAGAATATTTCATAGTCCCTGGACTGGTACCTGAAGCGTAAAACTGATCATCTTACTTTCATGTAACAAAAAAGATCAAGATACACTGCAATCGGTGTACCAATGCAGTACGGAAAGGGAATGATTATGATGATATGTGCATTTCAAGGTTTAGTGAAAATTCCTATATTTTCATGATTTTCTTACAAAATCAAAAAAAAATTCGTCATTTTTAATAGTCCAAACCACGTTTGCACTCATTTTCAGACAAAAAATGCACACTACTACACAAGAAAAACGTTCCAAAACTGTGTGAACTGAATTATTATGACGGCTGTCTTGCGAGTGACGACATTGCTCTTTGATGTTCTGCTCACAATCAACACTATTTAAAACACCTGCAGGATATAGTTTAAGCAGACAATGTTTTAATAACGTCATCCACCGCTACAGGATGATGACACCCCTCTTTTGGGAAACCATAGTCTATGAAAATACATATTTATTAATTTATAAAATGTTTTGTTTATTAGGCTTTTGCATTGATAAGTACATCATGGTATTTATTTATTTATTTACGGAACTTGTAGATTAATACAATTTATAGGGTATTAATATTACAACGTAAGAACACTTAAAAACATTAAAGGCAAAATTAGCAGTAAGCAATGACATCCCTGTAAATGCCTAGACTCCCATATTCCCTTCTCAAAAATGTTTTCCCTCTCTGTTGCAACAAATTTAAATACGAACAACTCCTTAGTGAGAAAATCCAGCCAGTCTGCAAGCATTTGGACATACTCAAAACATTGTTGAATCAACTACCTGGTAAAAGAAGTATAAAAAATTGGAAAATTGTTTTCAGGCGTTGCCTAGTAGGTGAATTGGTTCAGCCGGATAAATCTCACCCACTTGATAAAGGTTTCAGCTCTTTTACTTCACAAAAGTCAACATATAGAAGAGTTGAGGAAATGTGGATGTTCCAACATAGGCAGAATGGTGAATGTTACACATTGTGTAAAGTGGCCACTTAAACCATCCAATGACATGTCATAGGCCCTGTAAATGCCTAAACTCCCATATTCCCTTCTCAAAGATGTTTTCACTCACTGTTGCAACAAATTTAAATAATCTAAATTCGTTCAATACATTAATTTATAATTTTTAAGCAATACGTCAGCATATTTATCACATGGGCTTGTCTTCGGAGAGGAACAGCCATTGATATATTAATACATAATAATACGTACGTATTAATATGCCATGGGAACAGTGAATTGTAATATGTTGTATTTTTAAAGATGTAATCAATTTTATTTGGGTGAAATTGTGTACTGTAATTATAAATATTAAAACATAATGTTAGATCGTTAAAGAACATAATTTCAGAATATTTTTTTGTTAAAATTTAATAATTACCGGCTGGTTTTGTATCCGCCATGGCCGTAAACAAATGACATTCGTTATCCACAGTCCATTCGAATTCTTCACTCGGAGGGTCACCTTCTTGCTTCTCAAATGGAGGCATTTTCACGAAAACCAATATCTATTTAACAATAATATAATGGTTTGAATATCGGAGAAAACTTTTAATCGTTTACCGCGAACGCCGACAAAAAAAGTTCTTTGAGAGTGAACTCAGTACACGATTATGAAATAAATAAAGCCTCAAATGTTTGTAAAAACTATTCAACCTTAACTAAAAGTGTCTATAGACAATTTTTATTAATAAATGGATAGTCAATAATAGAATTTTGCAACAATAACACGCCAATCAACACGCCTAGCACGATTTCCACTGCTGTCAAAAGTGTTATTTGTAATTTGTATAAATGTTGCCAGTTAAAAAGTGCTTACAGTGTAAAAAAAATATATGCGGTGCGTGAATACGGCAAGTACTTGAATATGATTAAAACAAAAAATATCATAGTAATAATTCTCTAAACCGCTAAATACCGCTAAACAACGATATTTTGTTGTAGTTAATCCGGGCAATAAAATTCTAACCAGATTGTTGCTGACGTCATAATCCCCTGAAAGGTAAATACATTTAGGAACTTCTTGTTACACTTTCCTGTCAGTGGTATAGAACATTTAAAAAAATCCAATTAATTATTGCATAATTGATTTGGTTTCGCTAGTTACTGTTTTTTAAAGAAATGGAACTATTAATTTAAAACCACCTTAAGAAGTAGTGTATACCGCTCATGCTACCACAACAACAGCCATTACAAAAAAACATATTTACAAATAAAAACCAAAATAACGATAAGACCGATTATAGTTTTTTTTCCATCATTTTGAACGCAATGTCAAAAAATAACTGGTTAGGGGCTCTACTCAGTACTAAAGTGATAAATTATTTTTTAAATTGAGCATAATTATTTTTTCATGAAATGATTTCAACAATATTTCTTAATGTTTGTTGACATACTGTCCTATTCATTATTTATTTATTTAACAATTATTGTAGTCTGCATTACTTTACGGGCTGTATAATCCATGACGTAATGCAGACTGTAAATATAAGTTAGAAGTTAATTAATAGAAAGCATCATCATCATTCCCTTTCTGCGCCTAATGGTGCATTGGGCAATGCATTGGTACACCAATCTCAGCGTATCTTGATCATTTTTTTTACATGAAGGTGAGATGATCAGTCTTACGCTTCAGGTACCAGTGCTGGGACTATGAAATATTCTGGTGTAAAAACACCCTTTAAACAACAATAATTTTTATCATTTTATTATTTTAAACAAATAATTAATATTATTTTAAACAAAAATATTTTTTTGTTACATCTTTTACTTAATTTTTTAATATGTTTTTTTTCTATTTCTACTCGGTATTTTGCTATGTTTTTTTTAAAATATGCTTTTTGCTATACACAAATAATCAATTATTTTACTATGACTTTAAATATGTTTCTTACTATGTATTCTGTTTTTATTTCGCATTTTACTGAGTTTCAAAATATTTTTATAGACACATTATACTATGTTTTTACTACATTTTTACTATGTTTTTACTACATTTTTACTATTTTTTTCCTACATTTTTACCATGTTTTTACTCCATTTTTAACTTTGTTTTTCACTTTGTCCTGTATCTTTATAACTGTTTCTATATATTGATTATTGTTTTTTAAATTATTTTGACTGTCTTAGAACGGGGTAAATAACCTTAGTTAGGCAGTCAAAGCAACTTTGTATAAATTATAATTTTGTGTATGTAAAATAATGATAATAATTAAATAAATAATAAATCAACCATGTCAGGAATCGAACCCAAAACCTCTTGCATGGTAGGCAAACGCGCTGACCATTACACCACAAGCAGCTTAACTACCGATATGTACAGAAAAATATATTATCCGCAGAAGCCATATTCAGCCACCGCATCTGAGGACATAAGTCTCCTTGGCGGTGCCCAGATACGCGGAAAAATTGCTCTATGCCAAACTTGACGTTGGAAATGGCGATGACAAAGACTATCGACAATTTACTGTTTTTTTAAAGAAATATTTACCGATGAGAAACTTCAGCCTACGAGAAATTGGGCACGGTAAATGTTTTCTTGCGCGCGGTATAAATTGGAGCATTAAATTGTACGGCAAAGTTTCCTGAAAATGTACGAAAAATATATATATATGTATTTCAATAAAAACTAAATAATTTGAACGACGTCACTGGTTCATATGAATCAACCAATGATAAGAGAGTTATGGAAGAATTCCGGTTTGCTTCCCGTCAATGGACCAATGAGCAGAACTGATCGAGAATAAGCTGAAGAGAACTGTTGACGTCACACGTGGAGTTATTTCAGAAATACAACACAAAACAATACAAAACCTAAAAAAATCATAGCGCTGAGAATACGAAATATAAAATTTGAAAAAAATTTTTTTTTGCTTAGTTTAATAGTCTATCGGCCTCGTGATGTCGTGGTCAGCACGTTTGCCTACCAAGCAAGAGGTTTCGGGTTCGATTCCCGACATGGTTAAAGGGGCTAAAGTTCCTCATTCCATTCATATTTGTATTTTTATTTAAATTTTACCTCATATTTTTTTAATGTATTGTTATTACCAAAATAAATATATCTATAAATTATTTTGAAGATAAAATATTTTTCAATTTTGAGGTAAAATTTAATGTTACCTAAAAATCAATTTTATTTTTGTCTCTCATTGAATACATTTTTGTTATTTTCTTAAGTTAACCTTTCTATTATTTTATTTCTTTGTTACTTAATGTACATTTTTAGCTCTTAATTTAAATAGGTAATTTAAATAATTTTTTTCTGTGCATATAAATTGAAATTTTTGATTTACTTTGTTTAATTTTTTATATTGTTTTAATTACATTTATGAGCACACAGTATTTATATTTGTTTGTAATATATTCAAATAAATGGCTGTTCTTTAATTTTAACTGTATTATTTTTCTTTATTTTCCTACTCTAAAAAAAAGATTTTTAACCATTTTATTTGGTATTGTTGAGTTTTTTCTTTTCTATCTTCTGAACAATATGTTTTATTTTTCAAACCCTCAAAAACAAAATAGTATAATATGTTCATTATTTTATATGTATACAGTATTATGTCTGTACTCTTTTATTCGACTCTTGATTAAAACTAATGTCTGAGCACCCGATGACAAACTATTATTTAATAGTTTATCGGGACAAAATATGTTTTAATACTTTGTTTTATTTTTATAATGTATTACTATTGTAATAATGTGTGTATTTTATTGAATAAATACTAAAAAAAATTAAAAAAGGTTTTTCGAATATAATTGGTAATATTACGTGATATTTATAATTTGCTCTCAAAATTTGTGTGACTTAGAAATATTCAAAGATTACCTTTAATTTAATTATTTGTTCATCATCATCACTCCCTTTCCGCACCTAATGGTGCATATGGCACTGCATTAGTACACCAGGCAACATAATACATATATTAAAAGATACATGCTACTTAGTAATTAATGCTTATTTCGTGCAAAAATCATAATGATATTATGTTTGTGAAACTACTCATAATTAGGTATTATTTTTCCGTTACCTAAGTCCACTTTCCGATTAATTATTAGAGAATAAATTAAATTTTACAACATCCTGTGTGTTTTAAAGCTAACTAAAAATGTTTCATAAGAAATCAGACGTAATAAATAATATTTTTAATTGATAGGCTGTAATAAATGTAAGCATGGATACTTTTAATAAAGTTTTACATTTAAATGATTTTATTTATGTAAACAAAGGTACTCGTATTACAAAAATATAATAACTTATCCTTTTTTGTAAAATGTACCTTTGTTAGAAAAACTTTGGTAATAATACCTTAGTTTAATAAACTAAGCCAAAAAGGATACGTTATCATTTTGTTGTAATACGAGTATGTGTACATTTGTAAAACACTCATTTAGGGACATGCAGATAACAATATTTATTTACAGACGTATTTATATTTTAAACTATAATATTATTTACACAAGCAGAATATAAATTATGATACACTACAAATTAAAATAGTATGAAAAAGATTAAAAAAATTACAAAATAAACATAAAAAATAAAGGTAAATCTCTTTTTTAAAACAGCTATTTTCTGTAATTTAACTTTATTTTATAAAGGTAAATATTTGTATTTGTTACAAATGTAATATTTATTTTTTAAAACATAAATACTGTTTACCATTGTTTACTTTTCTCGATGTTTTTGTTATTTTTTTAATATTATGCTATTTTCTATTGTATTTTTTTTCACTGGTTTTGTTGTGATTATGTAAAAGGTTCATGGAACCGTAAATAAATAAAATAATAACATAAGGAAATGAATTCTAAATTATCTATAAGTACATAAAATAATAATTTTTGAAAAAAAAAAGAAGTTTGAAGTAACATGTATGTAACATACATAACATTCATATATACATATTTATGTTCCTTTTTTTTTCGCGATAATAAATGCTTGCTTGTTTATTAATTTAAATTAAATTTGACTTTCTTGCTTACCGTAACACTATATTAACTGTGTTTGCTTTACAGAATTTATTTCATAAGCTTATATCTTTGCATTTTTTTGTTTATATGCTTACTGTTTTTTATTGCATACCTTTGTTATTATTCTTTTTTTTTTTACTTTGTAAAACTTTTTATTATATCCTTTCTAACTAATTTTACATATTTTTTCTGTATATTCTGTGTTTATTATTTAGTATGTTGGCATGGATTTTTTTTGTAAAAGCCTTTTGGGCGTTAATGAACAAAAAAAAAACTGAATGAGTATGAGATAAAATGTTTAAAAAATACATAACTACAAGAATGAAAAAGTTTTTAAAATTAACAAAATATATGTACCTAATACAAGCTAAATAAGAATAAAATGCGTATTAAAAATACATATACATAATATAAATATTTAATACTGGAAAAGGTATTAAAAATTACATCTACCTGCTAAAAACGATAAAATATTAAAAATTAAGTGTTCAAAGTTTTTGACAAGTCCATCTTCAAATATTTGTTAGATTTGGTGTCTTGATCATGGCATGTCTTCCTCGGTCTTCCGCTATTTCTGCATGCATCAACATTCGCGTCGTAAATCTTTTTAGCCGTTCTTTCGCTGTCCATTCGCATTACATATCCAAACCAGCGCAGAGCTCTCTTCTTGATTGTGTCGGTAATGCTTATCTCAGCCTTACATAATGTACGGATCTCGACATTTGTGCATCTATTGTAAATAGTTTTACCACACATTCGCCTGAGAGATCGCATTTCGACAGCATTCAGCCTACTTTCATCCCTGTTTTTCCAAATCCATACTTCGCTCCCTTGCATTAGGGTCGGGACCAGGACAGAACATAATAATAATAATAATAATTATGGATTACTTATATAGCGCCATTTCCGTAACATAATACCTAAAGGGCGCTTTACAAAGTGATTCTATAAATATATAAAATTAATTTTAACTTTTCAATTTAAGAAAAATAATATACTTTGTCACCACAGGCTAAAAATTTATTCAAATGATTTAGAGAACAAGTGGGTTTTAAGTTTCATTTCACAAACATCACTTCACTCTCACAGTTTCGGACTTCTGCTGGGAGAGCATTCCATGCCGTAGGGCCTGCGACCGCAAATGCACGTTCGCCGAATTTAGTGCGCTGTTTGCGTAGAGGTATAATAACTTTTCCTTTCGACGTAGATGTAGCTGATCTAAGCGAAAGACGTCTGTCAGCTAGTTCATCTGGAATGCAGAGTTCCCTTAGATATTCTGGAGCAGAGTTGTGCAGTGACTTATACATAAGCCAACAGAGTTTGTATTCGACCCTCTGTGGAAAACGTAGCCAGTGCAATTCCCAAAGTAGTGTAGTGATATGACTGAACTTAGAGATTCCAAAAATAATGTACGGATCTCGACATTTGTGCATCTATCGTAGGTACATAGTTTTACGAGACATTCGCCTGAGAGTTCGCATTTCAACAGCATCGGCCTATTGAACGGCTGATTTTGCCTCTTGCGGCAAATATTTGCCAGGGTTGATTTAAGTGCACCATTCACTCTGTTCCCGGCACTCACCCTCCTTTCTTTCTCAGTAATTTTATCCCTAGTAAACGTTCTTCCCAAATACACAAATTCGTCTACCTGTTAATAATATAACCCCGTTCACAGTGATTTTACATTTAGTCGTACTTTCGTTTCTTTCGAAAACCATCCCTTCTGATTTATCTCCTTTGTAAGCCCATCATAAATATTCACACAGCTAATGCTGAGACCTCTTGGACCTACCAATATAATTAATTTATTTTATATATTACAACGGAGATGAAGAACATTTAAGGGAAGGTAATATAAAAGTCTAGGCATCTACAGTTTGTTCCCCGAATTAAAAATTACTTCGGAGAGCGAACATTGAATTGCGTTGTTCCAAGATTGTTCAATGATCTCCCACAAACCATCATTGACATGAAAGATCTTTAAATAAAAAAAAGAACTAAAGAAATATCTTCTAGATACTTTATAGTGCATGTTTATAAATAAATTTGTAAAATATAAATAAAATAATTATAATACAAACCTGTCATAAAAAAAATGTGTCCCACCGAAAAGTCTTTGGACTTAGTGGGTAACAAATTCTTGTATGTATTTTTTAAATTATAAAATAAACGCCGCTCTGCAGCACTGAAACATAAATGTTCTTCATCTCTGTTGTAATATGTTAATTTAAACAGCTCCCCAGGGAGTTGAATCCAGTCCTTTTCTACAAAAATTTGGACAAACTCAAAATATTTTTGGTAATTTATTTAAGTTTGCGAAACTCAATCGTAAATAAAAACTATTCGTAGTTAATTCGATTTTTATTGCCATGCTAAATAATTAGTATGCTGTAAACAAAGTTAACAGCCTGGTTTATTATCTCGTGGCAAAAAAAAACTGCATTCCTGCGTTGTTCAATCTAATTTATGGCGTTTATTTCCAAAATGTCACGAGATTAAATGGTAAAGTAAATCGCCCTGACCTTTATTGCCACAGAACGCGTTGGTGTTCTTCTATTATCAATTTAAAGCATTGATAAGAAGAATGATATCAAAGGCATTAAAAATAAAACGGGCAAAATAAAACATTTTAGTAATCTATCCTGTGGTTTCGTTCAAATAACATTCGTTCCAGAGTTGCAGAGTCCAGGGCCGGTATTCTAATGAGAAATTACAATGTATCATCAATCCTTCTTCTCATTAAATTCAAGGTACCTGGACGAAAAACTCGTCAAGTACCTCAGTTTACTTGCAACTTGCAACAATTCGTGAACAGTATACTCATATGATGCTCTTCTGAATCGACGACTCCATGTACTTGGGAATAACTTTTCTGACGTTGCTGATATTTTTAACATTAAGTAAAGTTTAAATAAATCAACTCTATTTAATCATTTCAAAGATGGCAAACGACAATTTACATTTGTTAGATTATAGTACTTTCGATGTTTTCTTTTGTATGGGTACTATCGTGAACCATACTTACGTGTACACTTACAAACATTTTTTAACAAACCATCACGCCATTTCCGTAGGCAGAGAGGATAGAACGCTACGTTACTGTATCTTTGCATACAGATTTCGATTCATTTACATTCATACAGATTTCGATTCATCTACATTCATACATCTTATTTATTTATTTGACACTTTATATAAATATACAATTATATACATATAAGGGTGGGCATATTGCATTACATGGACATATTGAATCTTACAATTTTATACAAAAATTAAAAACAAAGATTAACAAAAAAAAATACACTATACTCTGAAGAGAGGAGAGACATCTTCTCATACACGCGCGCCGATTATTCTGACTTTTAACATGTCCATCTTTAAGTATTTGTTGGATTTGGTCATGCCATGTCTCTCTCGGTCTTCCTCTATTACTGCATCCATCAACATTCGCACGGTAAATATTTTAGCCGTCCTTTCGCTGTACATTCGCTCTACATGTCCAAATCAGCTCAAAGCTCCCTTCTTGATTTTGTCGAAAATGCTTATCTCAGCCTTAAATAATGTTTTTAATTGTTTAGTTTTACCAGGATTTTATTGCTCTTTGTACTTGATTAACTTACAATTTAAACCACTTAAAAAAATATCTTTTTAAAATTAAAAATTTTATATGCACACACTGCACATTGCACACAGCATGTTCTTTATGTAAAACTTCCGGCTTGTAGTATTTATATAACATAATACTTTTTTATTTTTCACATTATATTGAAGTGTTTATATTCTATTAAATACGTATTTTTGTAATACGTAAAAGCACTTCGTGTCGTGTATATTAAAAATAATTTAATAAATATTAAATATACACGGCACGCATAATAAATAAATAAACTTTATTTACAAAGTAAAATTGAGATTTCTGTATGCAAAATATAATTTGTTTATATTTTTTTCCTAAACATGTTCAATTACAGGTTACCGACGAAGATACTTTGAATTTTCATTAAAATGTACTCATTTTCGTGCATAAATATCATTGTTACTTCATACCGTCTCGATATGTACCGACGAAAATAGCGTTCATAATCGTGGCCCTGGGCCCGTATAGCAATGGAAAGTTATCTTCAATTTCATCTACAAAGTAAAATTAAGTTTTCTTCATTAAAATTAGAACGTGCATATAATATTTTTCTAGACATGTTCAATTGCCCGTTAACGATTGAAGATAGTTTGAATTTTTATACAAATATACACAATTTCGTACATAAATATCGATTTTACTTTAAGGACAGTCGAAGATAACTCTGTTAACTTCCGATTGTGTTCGTAATTGGCCTCCTGAGCCCCGATTACAATAAAGTTATATTCTACCGTCAATTAAGTAAAATCTAATTTTCTCAAAAACAAAATGAATATAAATACTTACAAGTTTTACCAAAAAAAAAGTATGTACATAAATATGATACATTTACGTTTCATTTATATATTTGAAGATGTAGCCACTCCACTGGCCCATGGGCACTTTCTGGAGTGCCAGTGCATTATTTATTTTATACATAAGAGTACTTTACATCAATTATAGTTATAGTATAAAAAAAATAGATCAGAAAACTAATTTAAAAATATGTACATGAAATGAAATAAGAAAAGAATAAATATAAATTATACTCTGATATATTAGACGTATTCCTCAGCTTCCTTTCCACTTTCTAGTCCTTTTAGTTTTCCATTTATTGATTAGAGTTTTAAAAGCATTGAAATTAATTTTTCTCACCAGTATCTATTACCGGTAATTTGAGGTATCTTTAATGGTTACCTGTAACCGAATATGTTTTACAGCATATTTTACATTAATATTCAATTGTTTAAACAGAAAATTCTACTTTACTTTATATACAAAATCTTTCCCATTATAATCGAGGTCGCGGTCTAAGTAGAAGGATAAACATTGAAGTTTTTTCAGGCGTTTTGTAGCCTAAATAGTCGGTAAAATAATTCCGGGACCTCAAGCATGGTAGGCGAACGTGCCAACCACTGCATTGCGAGGCAGACTTATCTCCGATCAATATCCTTTTTAAAAATTTTACCTGCAAGGCAGATGGACGCCATCTATAGTCCTTAAAATATAGCTTGATTAAAATGACTGCTGTCAAACTAATGTCACTAGTGATGAGAAATTATTGATCACTGATCATGTACCGATCAAATGGATTATTCATTTAAGTTTTTTCATGCAAACATGAGACTCTATTTCCGAAAATTGATATAAAAACGCAAAAAGCCTATTATAGTGTGTTTAAGACAATTATTTACTAAAAATTAAGACGTAAAATACTTTTTTTCATGAACAACAACAAATTAATTATTTTTTATTCGATTTATTTACGTTGATCCATTTGTCTCATCTCTAACATTTTTACAAAATGACGTATCCTTGTAAGAACGTCGTTAATAATTGGATTTATTTTAGGTTTTTTTAGTTTTAAAACTGATTTCATATTGTTTGAGTGTGTCAAATGCTTGCAGACTGGCTGGATTTTCTCCCTAGAGAGTTGTTCATATTTAAATTTATTTCAACAGAGAGGGAAAACGTTTTTGAGAAGGGAATATAGACTTCCATATTCCCTTCTCAAAAACGTTTTCCTTCTCTGTTGAAATAAATTTAAACTGATTTCATATGATTATGTTCATTTATATGTCAAGCATTTTATTTATTTATTTATTAACATACACGGCACGCAGTGCCTTTTACATTGTATTAAAAAAATAAATTAACACGCTAGATACGAATGATTTTTCGTGTGTCAATATAAACTTACTCCTTAGACGTTACTACAAAGTTATGTCTTCACTTTTGCTGACAACTGTCATTCTAATCAAGCTATATTTTAAGGACTATAGTAGAAAACATTCGTCCCAAACTCTGTTTATGTTTTACACCTAAAACTGTAGGTATTTTTCACCAGCCCAGACAAGGACACGTGTGTAATTTAAAAATGCTCAGATATTATATCGTCCTAGAATTAAATCGTGACCTTCCACACGTGATTATATGACCACGCGTTGTGTCCCGGTCCCGAGTTTTCACGTGGTTTTCCAGCTGTATAAAAAAGTGCATTTTATTGAGATCTAGCGATTTTTATTATTACTTTTTCGCTGCTGGTAAACCACGTGAAAACACGGGACCGGGACACAACGGATGGTTTTTATAATCGCGTGTTTACACGGCTTCGGGATACAAAGCACAATAAAGGAGTGAGGCCCTGTAAATATGCGAGCATTGCAATGCGCAATGTGGCTCTCCATAAAGGTCAATGTTGGCAAAACCATCATGCAAAACTTACTTGATTAATTATTTCATTTAAATCTGAGAAGCTTCAATTGATTTGACCTAGTATTTTCATAATTATGACACTTTTAAGAACCCTTCACAAAGCATAAAATTTCACAAAAATGGGCCGGGCACAGGGTAAATTCTATGTGTATTCAGCCGGTTCTCAAAGTGTTAAATTTAAAGGTAAAATAAAAATAGTATTGACTAATTTGGTACCGTAGGCATTCGTGGTACCATCTTAAATTTATTCTAATTAATAATTCGACTGTTAATTTTGTGTTAAGGTCATCTAAACAGAATTAATTAAGTTAATGAACGTATAATCACAATAATATAAACATTTAATGAGGTGGTAGTGTGCGCGTTTCTATGTAGGTATTAAATCAGTATAATGTATAAAGCAATAAGCAATAATACTATTTTGAAATGTTTCACATAAGATTAAGTAGCCGATACGTATTAAAACATAACATGAAAACGGATAACATCTCTGCGCTGTTATTCCGAACGCTCTCGCGGCCTTAGAAAACACTTTTGTAGCGCGTATTTAGGATGTCATATAAAACATTTTTTTCATACATTTTCAAGAAATTTAAACGTACAATTTATTGCTCAAACTGTTACCGTGCGTTATAAAACATGTTTATACCCAATTTCCCGTAGGGCTGAACTTCCTCATTATTATTTCGAAGTTCTTTGTTATTACACGTGTATATCAAAAAAATATATATTTATATTTAAAAAAAAATTGTTTGAGAAACAGAGTATTCAAAAAATAAATGATAATTACATAGCAATGAAATACATATATTAGCAGTAAAACTAGTGAACAAAAAATCCCACAAAGGCATGGCCTGTTCGTGGGTAGGTTTACAAGAAATGTTTATGGATTTTTGCTCCTATAATAAATAGACAGGTAGAATAGTTTTGTGTAATATAAGAAAGATAAAAGATAATATTCTGTATATGTTTACCCCCCGCCCCCCCTCCAATGCTTCAAATAAATGTCTTTTTTTGCCGTTTTCTGACATTTCACGGTAAAAAAAATCGATTATTTGCATGAATCGAATGCTTATATTTCGATTATTCCCATCATTACTAAAAAGCACAATATATAATGACAACATTAACCAGACAAGACATAACATGACTTAAGGGTTTAAGGACTAAAGGGTTTTTAAAATTATAAATAAATGAAAAAAAAAATCAAGTCCCCGAATAAAAATCTCTAAAAAATACATTTAAATATCTTTCTTCCTTAAAATTTTCTATTCTCTTTTTTTACTAAATGTTATTGAATATTTGTATGTGTAACCACTTACCGACTTTTCTATGTCTGCCGGTTTCGAGACGTGCCCGTCTCTTCGTCAGGACACCAATTAAACCAACATGCAAAACCCACTATACACCTTCATCATAGTTGTTGCACAAAAATATAAAACCAACACGACATGCATTTTAATAAGCACGTGCACTGATTAGGACAAACATGCACTGATTAAATTATGGAAATATTATCTTGTTTGAGAATTAATGAAAAAAGTCTCTCTCATTTTTTATTCACTCTGGAACAGTTTTGGAAGTGTCCGTTTGTTTTAGACTGTGTGAAAAGTATAATCCTCGTGATTTGCAAAGTTGATTTGAAAATCTCGGCAAACAAACGATTTTGTATTCTGGATTAAAAAATGACAAGAATCACTGCTTAGTATTCCGATCACAACTTAAGCCGACAAAACGCGGTCAAACTTCAAAAGAAATCATTATATGGATACCTTCCGCCTGTGTGTGTATTTTACCAAATAAACATGTTTTTTTTAGCAGGCAAGCGTCTACGTCTGCTAAAATCATGTTCATGTTAGCTTTATTTTTTTTATTAATAAATAGTAAACAGATTATACCGTTATCTACAACACTGTTGATAGACACGAGACTAGACTAGAGAAGCCCTTAAGAAGATAATTCTGATTGTAATATTCAATTTCTAACAATATCTTTACCGAAGGCATAATTGAATGTAATAACGGAAATATTCTGAATCAAGTAGAAGAATTTTCGTATCTGGGAAGTATAGTTACTAGGGGTGGTATGACTGAGAAAGATATTGAGAGGAGGGTGAGTGCCGGGAACGGGGTAAACGGTTCACTGAAATCTGCTTTGGTAAACAAATATTTGTCGCAGGAGGCAAAACTAGCAGTTCACAATGAAGTACGGAATTGGAAAAATAATTATGAAAGTAGGTTGAATGCTGTCAAAATGCGATCTCTCAGGCGAATGCGCGATAAAACAATGTATGAAAGGTGCACAAATGTCGAGATCCGTACACAGCGTTATCGACAATATCAAGAAAGGGGCGCTGGAATAGACAGCGAAATAACGGCTCTACGATGTGAATGTTGATGGATGCAGAAAACGAGGAAGACCGATAAAGACATGGCATAATAAAATTCAAGAAATATTGAAGATGGACATGTCGAGAGTAGGAATAATCGACATGCGTGCATGAGAAGATATATGAATGCAGATGAAGCGAGGTATAATAATAATAATAATAAAGAATAATAATAGTAAAGACAGAGTGATAATAATAATAATAATTGTCTGATTTATATAGCGCCATTTTGGTGAAAAATCACCGTAAGGGCTCTTTACGATTGCATAACTATAACTTACATTCTAACTAAGCTAAACTGACATATTATATTTTCTGATTTAAAATAAATTGAGGGTATGATAAACTAAAGAAGTGAGATTTTAGTTGGGATCTGAACCGACTAGAACTGTCGATGATTCGTAAGTTTGAAGGCAATTGGTTCCAGGCAGAGGGGCTGGCAACGGCAAAAGCACGATCTCCAAATCTAGTGTTTGGGAGCGCCGGATTTCGACAAGTTTTCCTCTGCCTCAATCAAATGCTGACCTAAGAGTAGATTTTCTTTGACATGTATTTTCCCTAATACAAAGGTCCGATAGGTATTTTGGAGCCATTTCATAAAGGGATTTGAATACTGTCCAGTGAAGCTTGCATTTTATTCTCACTAGGCTTTTTAACCAGTGAAAATATCGAAGATGTTGTAGATGTGAGAATATATTTTTAATCCCGTAATAAGCCTTGCTGCTGCATTGAAAACAGGTTGAAGTATATTAGTTTGGTATTTTGGGAGATTTACGTATATTACAGTAATCTAGACGCAAAACGACATAAGCGATCAACGATAAACGATCTATCCTATCTGCCTATCCTTACGGATAACCACCAGTAATAAACGGCACCATGGTTTGCTGTTTTTGTTCTTTTAGATATTTTACTCAAGAATACAGAAGTTTGTAGTTTTTTTTTTTTTTTTTTAATCTTTGAAATTCGTAAGAAAAAAAATGTGTTTAAATTACATTAAACTCAAAACTGTCAAATTCAAACTTACGGCTGTGTACTTCTAGGAGTGCGATTTTTACTCGGATCCATCGGTTTTTGCATTTCTAGACTAAACTGATTTCGTCAGGTACACAAGAAAATTAAACTATATGTTTTGCTAACAGCCACGTAAATAAAACGATTTTAATTCGGGTAATAAGCGCTATCTAGACAAATTGTTGATGACACGTACTATAAAAAATACAAAAGACAAAATCAACATTTGCATTGTTTAAGTTGACACAGGTGTAGAGTATTGTAGTGTTGCGGTTTTAAATTTTTAAGCGATGAAAGCATATTGGCAAATTCTGAGTAATAAATAAATGCAATGGCTGACAACACGGTTCAGAAAACTGGTAAAATTTGTCATAACTTTTAGACTACCATAATAACAATAATTATTATTATTATGGATAACTTATATAGCGCCATTTTCGTAATATAATACCTCAAGGGCGCTTTACAAAGTGATTATATAAAGATGTAAATTTAATTTTAACTTTTTAATTTAAGAAAAATAATGTACTTTGTCGCCACATGCTAACAATTTAGAGAACAAGTGGGTTTTAAGTTTCTTCCGAAACATCACTTCACTCATACAGTTTCGGACTTCTACTGGAAGAGCATTCCATGCCGTAGGGCCTGCGACCGCAAATGCGCGTTCGCCAAATTTAGTGCGCTGTTTGCGTAGAGGTATAATAACTTTTCCTTTCGACGTTGATGTAGCTGATCTAATTATGATACTAATCTCAACGCTCCACTCTATCTTCGAGATTTTTTTATGGCTTACTTCTCATTTCATATTCATAGTCATCATTATCATTCCCTTTCCGCGCCTAGTGGTGCATAGAGCACTGCATTGGTATACCAATTGTTATAACAATCGCAGAGTATCTTGATCATTTTTTGTTACATGAAGGTAAGATGATTAGTCTTACGCTTCAGGTACCAGTCCAGGGACTATGAAACATTCTAGTGTGAAAACACCTTTTTAAATAAACATTTCAAATCAACCATGTTGGGAATCGAATCCGAGACCTCTTGCGTGGTAGGCTAACGTGCTGACCATTTCACCACGAGGCCGACACATTCATAAAGCACCTTCTTTAATGAGGGAGTTTAGCGTTTTTTTTTTATTATTAGTAACTTTGCTGCACAATTTAATGCTCTAATTTTTACCGCGCGCATGAAAACATTTTTTGTATCCAATTTCCCCTAGGTCTGGAGTTCCTCATTCACATCCATAATTCCTCCTTCTTTTCAAACTCATATCTATAATGTCCAAACGGCTCAGCCGTGAAATCATCTTCCATATACTACCAAAGATGTTTTTACAGCAACTTCATTTAAATTGAAATTGACTCTATATTTATGTATAATTAACTAAATGGCTTAATTGATTCCGAACCGTCGGCTGTTTTTTGAAGCCGTCGTTTTTTTCCCTGGCTATCTATATCTAAAAGGTATTGGGAAAGGGAGGGAATTTCGGCTGTGGACCTTTAAAGGAATTAGCATTCGTCCGCATTTGGTTACTGAAGAGAAAACCACATGAAGCCAGACGATTGAAAGACATCAGTAGACCTTCCGTTTCACTCGAAGGGATCACGGCATTCTGTGTCCTGTTATCATTTATTGTCCTTATGTGATAAGTCATTATGACTTATCATGGTATCACTTGTCATGGTAGTGTTTATAAAACTGTTTCATAATATTTCGAGTTTTCTGTGAAATTCATTTACATTCTTAACATTTCGAGGTAGGATTATGCAAAAATTGAAATCAACATGGCGATGATTAACCAAAACGTTATTGAAAAAATATGGTACCTGGGGAATCCTAAATACCCCCCGTGCACTCAAAAGGATTGATGTCTTCATATTTGCTCTCATTTTATTCCCTTTTTCCTATTAAAGACTAAGACTTTGACTTATATTAATTTATATATAAACACATATTGCTAATTCTATTTTACATACCTAAGTACTCTAAGTAGCGCATTTGCCAAAGAGCCTGGAGCCTATAGCAACGCATAAAAATTATCCTTCTTCAAGCCATTCTAGGGTGGATAATTCACACAGTTCAAACAGTGGCTACAAATGCTGAGACCGCCATGAGGATATAATCTTCTCTTTCCTTTTTTCCACATTCGCTCTTAAGTAGAGCATGTAGACATCATCATACGTCTCCAGGAGACTAAGACCCTATCGCCAGTCAGCACTCTCACCTTCTCCCACCTCGATCCCGCGTCCATCAAGCGAAAGATCGTCATCGACGGCCTTCCGGGAGGGCGGTTTCCCGCAGGAGTTAAGAAGAAGCAATTTGGGTAAAGACTCTTTGGAATTTGGAAGGCATCCTCGCCAAAACACCCATTGTAGCTGTTTTCTGTGACAACCTGATAATATAAATGATAATGACACGTCTAGTTATATTTCAAATATATTTATTGTTTCAGTTCATACATTTATGTGTGTGTGCGTGGACGGCTCGGAGTGTGCATTTGGTATTTTTATTTATTACCTCCATGGAAAACGCAAATGTTAGCAATTATTCTTTTCTCACTTGAATTTCTTATTTATTTATTTTTTTGTCACATTTAATGTTTATATCTTTTGCATAATTTATGAAAACTTAATTGGTCTTTTCATGTTAAAAATTGTTGTTTTTGATACTTATTATGTATGACTGTATGTTTTCTGAATAAAATAAAAAAACAAAAAAAGTTACATACAGAACATACAAACATATATACAGTACAAGCAGTAGGAAATTAAATAAATACAATATTGTTGGCTACACGGGTTGACAAACAAGATTTTACAGATTGAGTGGCTATGGAGTTATTGTTTAAGATGGGGTTGATTTATGATTCCAGATGGCCGAAACACGCAGTGTTAAGGGACAGCCAAACTGTCTCTTCCTAGAAATATGATCTCTCGCACCGTCTTCAGAAGTTAGCGAAAGGGCCCAACAGCCAGCATTCGAACCTCGCAGAGTAGGTACCAGGGATCAATTACTGGTATCCGCGTAATCAGATTATACGTCTGGCCAAAGTACCCGGTTGAAACCAACAAGGTTCGCGACTAGGTGGCAGGGACCGATCAGTATACCGTGATCTTACGGGGCGAGAGCCAAGGCGTTCCCTAATACCAAAAAGTACCAAACAAGGAAAGCAGACTGATTTAAGCTAGGAGAGCCCTGAGTAGGTGTCTCTATTTATTTACTTATTTTAAAGAAACAAACAGTCGACAATGATATAATAACGTTTTATTAAAAAATACAGTTTAATGACAGACCAGCAAAGTTTCTAAATAAAAATCATTTTTGATCAAAAATTGATCGGGTTGTGGTCCTGTGGCTAGTGTCTCGGACTCACGGACCAAAGGTCTCAGTGGTTCGAATCCCACTCTACCCCAACTTGATTCCATTTTCTAATAGTGAGTTATTTACAACTCGTTGAAAATGGCCCTCAAAATTAAATATTTGGGTAAATCATAAGAACGCAAATATTTCTTTTTTAAAAAAAAAAATACATATTATTAAATTGTGTTACAACAAAAGGATGTGTTTATGTGTATTTGTAAGTGTAGATGTGTGTTTATGTGTATTAGTGTGGGAGTAAGTGTTCAGGAGGGTGCATCATTAAATAGTAAGTGGGATCGTATCGCAGCCAGAAATAATAGGTCTTCATTTATTTTTAAATAAATTGATCAGTGTAATTGTTATAGCATTCTTGGGCAACTCTTTTCTGTCTCAATCGTAGTAATGAAAATGTCCCATGGTCAGAGATGTATCCAGTGCGTTTCCACTTTATATGAGATTTCAGTTTTTCACGAATTATTTTAATAAGAGGTTTTTGTATACCATATTGGATATCTTGTTGTATTACTAAACAATTTAGAGGGTACATAAGGTCATTCACGTAAAAACGATTAGTGGCATTTTCTATGTCTAAAAAATTGAATTCATTTCTCCAGTTGATAGCTGAGAGGTCTTTTTTTATTTCGGTATAATCGGCTCTATCAAATAAATATTTTTTAGTCTTTACCAGAGAGAACCAAGAAAATAGGTTGGCAAAATGGTAGAAGACGGCCCGGAATACTCTGAATTCTGGAACTAGAAATCCGCCTTATAAAGGCCAAAATTAAGGAGGGTGAAATGAAATTTGTTGGTCTTGGGGGGCATGGGGTAAGCGCGAGAGGCTGAGAGATGTCGGAAGGGCATCGCGTTAGAATGCGAGAGTCTGCAAACCTACTGCACATGTTAGAGGAGTCGATGATACGTAGCTATTTTATACGAGGAGGATAGCAATATGCGAAAAAATGTATAGGAATAAAAGCGCGTGCTATAAGTGGTAAATAACACATTTTATTTTTTGGTTGGTTGGAAAAAAATGCCATTTGGTAATACGCCCTATTGCCTGATATTTTATAAATTTGGACGAAAACGCAACAATTACATTAATAATGTCATGTCCAAAGAATGGACACCACCTGACTTCCTTGTGTCAGGTGCACTGCATTATCACGAGGCTCGTTCTCGTGGAAGACCTCCCAAAAGATAAAAGGACAGTTGGGAATCTACCTCACAGGAAGAACAACACATAGGAGGACAGACAACATAGGTCTATAGAATACGAAGAAGATAAAATAATCTGTTTTGACAGACACGTAACAAATATTTACATTTTTGATGCAACAAGCCTATAGTTATAAATATATTTGACATAATCATAATTTTGTTAGGAACATTCGATCAGATTTCCGATCATTTTTTTGTTCGTTTTCTGACCCGTGTGTTACGGCTTACGGCCAACAGCCAGAGAAAAGATTAACCAATCTAATGTTGTCTATTTCGCATCATTCGTTTGTCATTTTGTGTTTTATTGTCGCTGGACTAAACTGCTGTTAGCAGCAAGTTCTGATGTCATGGATGACTGGAAAGTGATGCAAAAGACCTATTGTATTAAATATGTACGGCTCGCTCAGAACTAATCAAAATAATCACTCAATTGTAGATATAATAGATTGATTTAAGCAGTGGTTGCCAAACTTATTATGCATATGGACCCCTTCTTAAAGCGAAAACTTGGTCATGAGTCATGAACCACCAAGTGATATAATTCTACATAACTGCATAATCTATAAAATTACAGTGTAATTTTGATGTCTTGAGTGGTCAGTTTCAAAATAAAATATAAATAAAACATTTAGGTTTTTTCAATTATGTTTATTGAAACTAAAACTTTTCGATGGGTGAACCTAGGCCCCGATAACAATGAGAAGTTAACATTTATCTTCAATTCTATCCACAAAGTAAATGTATGAAAAGCAAAATATGCATTAAATTCAGGTTACCGACGAAGATACTTTAAATTTTCATGCAAATATACTCACTTTTGTACAAAAATATCAGTTTTTATTTATTAACAGTCGAAGATAACTCTGTTTACTTTTCATTATAATCGGGGCCCTAATGGGATATTTTAATTGGTTTAGTTTTTCAGAAACACTTTTTATTTTAACAAATTACAACAGGGATGGAGATCATTTTAGAAAAGTAAATATGGAAGCATTTAATCGACAAAACATTATATGAACGTACATTTAATATTTTTACCTTAGATACCTATTTTACATTTCTATCTAATGTATCAAGATACACGTGTTTAGAGAGTGAGTTCGTTATACAATTTTTACTATGCCTTTCTATAAAAAAATGTTTATAATTGTTTTTAAAAAATTAAAAAAACCTTTTATTACAATAATCGATAATCACAACATGAATGTTAGGATGGAGTGAGTTTCATAATATATTCTTTAGTTACGGTATAAATACTATTGTATTTTCCATACATTTGAATTAAGAACGTAATTTTTTTTAAACATGCGAAGGAATAATGATTTTGAGCTACCCTTGTGTTGCATTTATGCACCCTTAAATCAAAGGGTTTTTTATTTTGAAATGTAAAATATGGATATTTTTCTGTTTACAATCTTATATTACAGATTATTTTTTATAAATTTCTTCTACTGGATATACAGAAAATTTATTGAATGTTTCATTCGTGTATCAAGTAATATTTTCACTCATTTACATTTTTGTTGATATTATATTATATATCTTTAGCTCAATGTTTGTGATTGTAGTATGTCTTCAGGTGTACCGCAGGGTGCTCTCCTTGCTCCTTTGCTATTCAATAATGTTTGGATAATTTATATAGCGCCATTTTTGTGAAAATCGCCTCAAGGGCGCTGTACAATAAATAAATATTCCAACACGTCTTGCAGCTACAGAGCGCATGGACGGACAATCTATTCATCAATGAGCTAATAAATGTTTTTCTTACTTCATCAATTTGGCTGTTCGCTGACGGCACTAAGATTCTCAAGCAGATTGACAACCTTTTTGATTGTTCACTATTACAATCTGATTTACTGTCTTTTAGCACCTGGTGCTCATCCAATAATCTACATCTAAACTTAAGTAAGTGCAAGTTTATGAGAATTTTTCGTCTGGAAAATCCAATCATATACGACTACTCACTGAACGATGAAATATTATCATCTGTGTCCAGTATACGAGATTTGGTTTCTATATTTGACACTAAACTTTCTTTTACAATTCATATTGAATATGTAATCAATAAATCCTTAAAACTACTTGGATTTATTAACAGAAGCACAACTGACTTCAAAAATATCAATACCCTTAAAACTTGCTTCTGTTCCCTAGTTCGCCTACACCTAAAGTATTCCTCTGTTATCTGGTTTCCATATTATATGTTCATATCAAAAATATTGAATCAGTTCAACATCGATTTTAAAGAAAGATAGGCTAGAGGTTGGGCTTATCCAGCAACCAATGTACTAATAATGATTTAGAAACTAGCTTAAATACATCTTCCGTCGAAATAAATACAACCTTCTAGTCCTATTCAAAATTCTCAACTCACTCTTTGATGCGCCTGAACTACCGAGCTCAATAAAATTAAATATCCCATCTAGAAACCTCAGACAAAACTTACTTTTCCATACCGATAACCATAGAACCAACAATGGTTTTTATTCCTCTGTGCCCAGAATTTTTAGGTCTGCCAACAAACATACCAGTTTTGATTTCTTTGATAACAAGTTGTCTTCTTTAATACTATCGCTGAATCAAATTGAATTATAAACACCTCTCTCCCGCTTCCACTCTCACCAAGTCTACTAAATACCATCGTGTCTTTCGACCTTCTTTTATAATAATTTTCTATGTATATATATGTCCTTAAAAATATACCTATTGGGCGTATATATAAATAAATCAATAAATTTTGAGTAACGTTCGTAAGACTCCTTGAGCACTAATTTCCGGTCAGTTTTGTTTCACATGATCGATATGCGTTATTTTCTGAACCGTTCCAATGCCCTATGCACCATCAGTTGAGAATAAAGGTATGATGATGACCTTTTTGTGTGAATGCGAATAAACATTTTATGGTTCATTCGCGGTGTCATGTAACGCTAAGCCGCGACCCAATATTTGTGTACATTCGAGAACCTCGTGTGCAATATTTGTAAGGATTACAGAATATCTAAAACTATGACTGGATAGCCCGTTTCGTCACGAGCGGGGAGGAGGTTGCAAGTCGACGTCACAGCACTGCGCATGGGGGTTTGAATTTGGGTTTATATGGGCACGGCGCGCGTTCAGTTTAGTTGTATTTCCGGACCGAGTTGATTGATTTTAGTTACCATCGACTAATTCTTCACAGGATAGCCATTTTTACTTATGATTTTGATTAATAAATGTTATGTGTAGCGTAATTTTCTTTCTTTCATTTCAAATTTCAATTCTGACAGACAATACAAAAGAATCTCCCAATAACGAGAGTTACGGATTTACGAAATAAAGATCAGACGGGATTATCCTGTAATTATTTGACTAATTTGGTCAAACGAGCGTTTGTGTGCATGGATGTGATATGTGTTATATTTATAATATTTTCTTTGAATGAATAAAAATTTTATTTATATTGCTTACTAACTTATTTCCGATGATTCAGTAACATCAACAGAATCTTACTCACTTATTGGGTAGGTACGCCAAGTTTGTGAAAACTAAAAACACACCTATGTAAACATTACGTAGTACCTAATTTCAAACGACGTTTTACATTTTTTAACGTGTATTAGGATGCATTTTAAGATAAACAATAATTAAAAACTCAGATCTAACTGTAGCTTTATTCTGTAACAAATTCGTTTCGTAAATCCATTCGTATCGTATGAGAGGGAACGAGAGCGAAATACCGTTATAATTGCGTCAGAGTGAGATGGATACAACAAACTTACAAAACGAAATTGTGACAGAATAAGCCTACTGAAAAGACTTCTTTACTCGCTTAAATTTATGGGTTTTGCAGATAGATGAAGGCCTTTATAAAAAAACAAATATTCAGTCAATGTGAAGACAAATGAGCTCTGATTATATATTAAGTGTTTAGCGTTTTTATGCAACTAATAGATAACCGTTTAAACAGATTACCGCCTAAGTGGCTAATTTATTACTAAATTCTCGATACTGACAACAACTGACCTACGGCTATCGCGCAAATATAATTGACGCATCAATCAAGCGAATAGTTAATAATATAGCCGCGCGTTTTTTTTGCCGCCAAAAAAGCGAAAGCCGCCAGAAATAGTCAACTGATGATATGTCAGCAAACGGCAAACGCAATACGGGATAAACGTGCGCGCGCCGATACAATAACGAACAGCTGACGAGCTGACACCGCGTTGCACCTAGCGGACTAATCCGGAACTATCCAGTCGCATCACGTCCGCTCCTGGGGGCGCCGCGTAGATCTGTCAAAACGCGCGGTCTGACGCGTCAATCTGCCGAAAAAACAAATTCGTAATATCCAGTAAATTATACCCACCATAATTAAGTCAAATCCGAAATTTAACGCAGTGTTTATTTCACAAATATACGTATTTATCGGGTTTTCTTCGTGGGTGATGTGCACGCGATTACCGCGGTACTTCAGTGCGCTCGATGGCAGTCCGCTTTCGTTGTAGTTTTTATCGATTTTCCACGTTTTATTGTGTCAAATGCTAGTTTATATCGTGTTTTAAATGCAACCGTGCTGTGATGTTAGCGAATTTAGGATTATGTGTCTGTGCAACTATTTTACTAGTGTAAATCTCTGAAGATGGAGTTCGAGAATGATTTCAGCCTCAAGGAATGGGCTAAGGATAAGCCCTTGAGTATCCTGCAGCTTGATCCGGCTGACAGGGCTGTTCTTCGAATAGCAGGTGAAAAATACATCATTATCTAAAATATTCCCCGCTCGCCTTAATGAAGTATTTACGCACTGATAAAACATATCTTAAAACTGAAATACTTGCGCGAACTTTGTATTTCACTTTTGTTTATCAAAGATACGCTTGATATAATAGTACTTAAATTTATAAATAGCGTAAAAACAGCGAAAATGTACAATCGTTAATACACTTTGGATACACAATAAATATTTTGTTGCAATTTGCAATGTATATTCGTTTTGACATTTCAATATGTCACAGCGTTGTACGCCGCAATTCGAATTTTTAATTGCATTCGACCCATTTTTGTCAGAATCTTATCTAACAGGAAAGCCTTGAATAATGCATTTTATGTAATAATTAAATAGTGATTGTGTTGTGGGTATTTTAAATTTATCGACGGACGTTGTGCGGATGTTTCGTGAGTTGTGACAGAAATAGAAACCGCTCGCATGTGACAATGCACGCAAATAAAAAAAAAACTGCTAATACATAAATGTGTTCGCTGTACTATTGTGATTAATTTGTTATCTGAATTCGTGTTTAAAACCAATTACGATTACTTATAATAATTATACCACACTTTGCAAAAATACTAATTAATTTTATCAATTTTTCTCTAATCTATAGATTTTTTCTGTTTTCTGATAAACATTTAAGTTGTTTAGAATATTAAATCCAGGGTTGCCAATTTGTGGAGAATTCCCCAAACTGCGGGGAATATCAAGTCGATTGGGAATTTTGTGGGGTTTGGTATTATGCAGGAATTTTAACATTTTATCATTTATTAATTTAACTTTAGCTAACCTATCGATAGTTTGATGGTAATTGATTAAAACATTAATATTATTATGAATGAAATCAATATTTTTTCATATCAACACAATATCAACTGCAAATAGTAATTCGGGGATCCCCCTTTTAACCGGAAAATGAAAACAATGACACAGTCGAATGAGAAAATTCGACGACTGTTTGTGTTTTGTTTTATTATCTTTCAAAATAATAACGGTTTTGTGCAAAAAAATATAAATGGTTGTTAAAAGTTGTTGATTAAAAAGCGCAAGATAATCCTAAGGTAGGTTATTAATTAAATTTGTTTTAATTCTTCTTAAGAGCCCACAAACGTCCCATCGAAATATCAAGAATGATTAGACCTTAAGTCGATTTGGTTTGAATTAAAAAATATTGTAATATTAGATATGCATAAATGGCAAAGTTACCGAAGGTGGACCCTCACTACGCTCACGATTCAAGGCAGTTTTTATTTTATGTTATTATATACGTATTTTATCAAAACTGTTTTTTCTTTCTTTAGATAATTATGTGGGGAATTTGTGGCGAATCGGGACTTTGTTTTCTCCCCATTTGGGTAATTTGATCTAGATTTTTGGGGAATTTGGAAAATTAGCATTGGCAACGCTGATATCATCATCTTCTTCTCCTTCTCCAGCCTTCTGTTCTCCACTGCTGGATATAGGCCTCTTCCATATTCTTCCATTTTCTCAGTCGGTTGCTACTTGCAGCCAATTTTTCCCCCCACAGCAGCTATGTCGTCGGACCATCTTTTTTGAGGTCTTCCGACGCCTCGCTTATTCTCCCAAGGTCTACATCTTAAAATTTTAGGGGTCCATCTTGCGGGGTCTTGTCTCGCAACATGTCCTGCCCATTGGCACTTCAGTCCTGCTGCGCGATCCATGACATCCGCTATTCTGGTTCTGTTCCTTATTTCTTCATTTCTTATTTTATCTCTTAGGCTTACTAAACCAAGCATGGATATTTCCATGGATCGCTGTGCATTTGAGCTTTTCTACATTTATTTGTGTGAGGGCCGCGGTCTCAATGCGTATGTAGTCACTGGCAGTATACATGATTCGTAAATTTTCCTTTTCATAAAAATCAGACTATTTTTATTTTCAAGTGTATGCCTTACTTTTAACAAATCAAACAACAATTAAATCATCAGAAGACCGAAATTATGTAACTGGATTTTTTATCTTTCGTTTTATTTGATGTAAAAAGTGTCCGAGTGGATGAAAAATACAATCAAAAAATGTTTTAAAATTTATTTTATCAAATAAGGACCGCTTAACCTAGCCGGACCGAAGGGGGGATTCGAATCCCCCATAGACCGATTTGGTCAATTTCACTTCATGTACATAAGCATTCGGCAAACTAACAAAAATGAATGAAATACACAAATGAGTGAAATATGTCTACGCGAAAACTTGAATAAATTATTGCACGGTCATAAACACTTCCAAAGTTTTATTTTCCTGATGCCATATACAAGTAGGCGCTGGGGTCGTTTGGTCCCCCCGTTCGGATCATGTGTAATTTTTGAATGCCTAGTGAGGGAAATGTTAACCTGTCATTGACAGTGGTAAGCACGATTGCCTTACATCCATCAGCCATCGTGTTCGATAGCCAACATGTTATACACAATATGAATTGAGTACAGGTCTCAGAGTAATAATTCTCTAGAGAAGCCCTTAAGCTCTATTGCATAGAATAAAAGCGTTCCAAATTTTTGGTTTGGTTTTAGTTTGGATTTTAGTTTAACAACAGACGTATAATGGACGGTTTCGGTTAGCGCTCGCGATTCTCAACCCAAGTATCTACGTCCCGTTGTATTGATGTAATCTGTAGCTAACTTTGTAATCAATAATCATAGAATGGTTTTTCTCCACATGGGCGACTCTATTAGGTTATTACTCTAAAGTACAGGTGGAGCGTAAACTATATAGATAGGTAGTAAAGTATCGTTTACACGCGTACAATAACTTAAACCGGCGTATTGTTCACGTGTAAACAGCAATTTGTTAGACAGGATGTTGTTCCGAAACATTGTCACGGAGACAGACGGGCAGGCTATCTCAGCGGAACAGTGTCCTCGCTCCTGTCTGATGGTAAAACGATGAACCTATAGTTGCATCGTTTTGCCGTAATACGGCTCTAAATATTCTACTCTCTGAGATCTGTCATATGGTAGTTAAGATTATTTTTTATAAAGCTTCCTAGCCAATTGGCAACGTGGTGTAACTATGGAAAAGTTCTGATTTAATAGCCATAAAACATTTTAAAAGCGATTTTATTACTTTCTTACTTTCTTATTTCATTTACATTTTTTAGATCTTAATTTTAATATGTACTTTTAATTTTCTTACTATTTTTTTTTCTGTAGATATGAATTGAAATTCTCGATTTACTTTACTTTGTTAATTTATTTTTTATCTTGTTTTGATTACATTTATGAGCACACACTGTATTATTCACTATATTTTTTTTTCTTATATTTAAAATATATTTAAGTAAATTACTATTCTTCAATTTTAATTGTATTATTTTATACGTATACAGTATTATGCCTGTACTCTTCTTATTTGATTATTAATTAAAACTAATGTCTGAGCACCCGATGACAAACTATTATTGAATAGTTTATCGGGACAAAATATATCTTAATACTTTGTTTTCTTTATAATGTATTAATATTGTAATAATATGTTTATTTTATTGAATAAAGACCATATAAAAAAATAAAATAAAATAAAAAATTATCTCAGTTTGGCCTTTTTTGAGATGCATCGTTTTGCCATAACACAGGAACTCGTGTGGACGCGTGCGTATTGCTACCGCGCATTTTTATTATTTAGTTCGGCCTTTAACAATTCTAACGCATAATATTTTTCGTGAACTCGCTCGTAATAAACGCAGTTGTGTATTCATTTTCGCAGCGCTCACGTGTTAACTGCTGCCGAATTTTCGTATTGTTGTATTGTCCCAGCGTTCTGTCCCGCGCGGTCGAGGCTGTTCACGTAGCTGGGACAGGACAATATTGTCATAGCTATTGTATTATCCGCATGTAAACGATACTTAATAATGAGATCTGAATGTGTGTACATAAAATGTATATTGTATTTGTACATGTTTGTATGCTAGTTTCCAGATTATCGAATTTCTGAATACTAAGCACCACTTAATAATTTATATTTTCGCTATTAACGGATTACTTTCACACGCACCTGTATTGAAACACGTTTTTTCAGCTGAATTCATTTTTCACAAACCAACTTAAGTGTATATTTTCAATTTCAACGGTTAATTATACAACGTACGAGTACAAGTGGAATCCATTTGTTATTGATTGGACATTCAATAATTGTTTTTCAAAATGCTTAATATTTGGCAAAACGTAAAATCACGCCTTTTAAAAAATTACTCAAACAATGATTGTAAAATAATTAATTATAAATAACGTGCTATCCGAATAGTATTTTTTAATATATTTTTTAATTTTAATTATTACTATATTTTTATTTATTTATTTTAATAATTAATGAATTATGAATTTTAATTATTACTATTATTTTATTGCTTTATTTTATTAATCAATTAATTATACATTTTTATAGTTTTAACATTTTAATTTTCATATTTTTACAAAAACTAAAATCCCACCAAGCCACTTTCTGTAGATTGAGCACACATTATTACAATATTAATACATAAAAATAAATATATATATGTATAAAAAGAAAACAAAGTATTTAAAAATATTTTGTCCCGATAAACTATTAAATAATAGTTTGTCATCGGGTGCTCAGACATTAGTTTTAATTAAGAATCAAATAAAAGAGTACAGACATAATACTGTATACATATAAATTAATTAACGTATATTATTTTTATGTAACTTCCACTTATGTGCTAAATTTTAAGAAATAAATTCTACCTTTCCCTTATTGATCGTGTTTTCATATCTGTACATTAAATAAATATCTATATACAGGGTGTTCTTTAAACCCTGTCACATCCGAAACCACGATGATCAGTATGACCAAGAAGACATATTGGCACATTAAAATAAATTTTTAAAACGAATATAATTCACAAAAATAAAATATTTAAAAAAAACAAATGGTTGCTTACTTCTGCAAGTGAGAAGCGTGGAGAGGGGAGGGGGGAGTCTGATACACCGTCAACCACATGGCCACGCCCCCCTCGCTTCTCCCCTGCAGAAGTAAGCAACCATTTGTTTTATTTAAATAATTTTTTTTTAATTCTGCGTTCTAAATATTGTTTTAAATATGCTAATATGTCTTCTTGCCCATACTGATCATCGTGGTTTCGAATGTGACACGGTTTAAAGAACACCCTGTACATGCTAACACCTTAGATAAGTGGAAAAAACCCCCTGCTTTAAGTTTCACTGATTCATTTGTTTATTCTTTGTTTAAATTCTATGAAATTGTGTTCAATATTCTGTATTTACCATATTTGTTTTATATCACCCGTCGACGGGAGGAGTGCTCTCCTGAAACTGTTCTTGTAAAAGAATAAAAAATGTGTAACAGTAATAACAAAGTTTTATTTTCATAATAATTTATAATGAAGTGTTACAAAGTGAATGCCAATTTAATTAACAATATTATTGTATAAATCGATTTAAAAAATGTTTTTGCTTTGTTGAAACCCTAAGGAACTGGCGGTGTATAAAGATAAGATGGAAACAATGCAGAGATATATAAATTATTGGATCAGGGCCAAGGTGCATAACGCATCTCCGGGTTTCTGCAATACGGCTTCTTCTGCAGTACTTACTCGAGGTGCCTACAAACATACTCGATGTTTGTCGCGGACACGTGGCGATCGTCAAATAAATATTGAGCATAAAGGGCCGTTTGCGTGTGGACAATACAATAGATACATAACGGAATATCGCACGCAACTACACTGGCTCAGAATGAGGCAAATGAGAAACATTTACATTCTATCACCTCTTCACAATATTGTAAATAATCTTACTTCGCCTGTTCATCTGAGAGAGCTCTTCCAACTTATGTCACAACACGGACTATCTCTTCGTTCTAGTAACGAGAGATACCTTTTAATACCATTTCATCGCTCTAATTTTCTTGCCTCTTCTTTCACAGTCTGCTCGATTGTGGAATAATCTACTCACTAATGTTAGAGACGCCCCTTCTTTATTTACATTTAAGTCAAGATTAAAAATGTCACTATCTTAATATTTAAGTTGTTTCTTTATCCTTTTTCTTTCCTTCCCATCCCTTCTCCTCTCTTCATAGTATAGTGTTATTTTTTTTATTTTGTTATTCTTTGTTTTTTATTTTGTATAAAAAAGGAGTGCCTCTGTGCGAACTTAGTTCTGCATCCTGGAACTGACAGTTGACAGTACACTATCGGATATATTGCTAATACGATTGAAATTATTACTAAACAATTCCCTATTCAAGTAAACATATTTCAGACACTGAAATAAATATAATTTTCTAAAACTAAGGGGTCCACTCTAATTTATTACTGGGAAATAGTATATTTTTTTTGTAAATTATATTAATTATATTTTTCTGTGCAATTTCTATTGAGCGACTATGCACGCCCAAGACTCCTCCCCACCCTATTATATCATATGTTATTGAAGATTGAATTAAAGCGTAATATACCAATATATCTTATATGTATTTAAAGTGTTTTTTTTAAATTTATTTTCAGTTCACAGACAGTAAAAGATATCACAATATAATTACAATTTGTAAAATAAAAAAAAATAACACCAAACATCTTTCACCAATTATATGTGAACACCAATAGTCACAAAAGAAAAATTAAAAATTGTGTATAGACCAAAATTTCGTTTTCGTTATATGTTATTAAAACAATTTATTAATTTTTATAAAATTTAATTTAAGATATATGCAATTTATACAATCGAATATAATTTTACTAGATTATTAATAAAGTCTCGTAGTAGTAATAAGTTTTTTAATAAATTAAATGTATATCAATAAATTAAATAAATATATATATATATATATATATTGATTTTGTAGTTTATGAATCTTACAAATCTTCTCTGTATCGATTTAAGAAATTTAACGTGTACTTTATAATACGGATACCATATTTGAGTACAGTACATCACTTGACTAGGAATAAATGCAGTGTAAATTGGTTATGTTTTTTATGATTATTTTAGTTCTTTATTGTTTATTATGTTAATGATAATTAGGTTAATTGGATTAATTACGTTTTTTTTATTGTTATTTTGTTAACTTTGTTAAATAGCTAATCTTAGGCATGTTTCACATTTTGTAAGATGTTTCCCTCGGCACGAGACCCCAGTGAGGGAACATTATTATGTATAAAAAAAAGAATACAAACAATGTAAAAGTATAAATAAATCATTTTAAGAGTTTGTAAAAAATCGGAAATCGGTTCGACAAACAGTAATGTGTTCCAAATAGGAAAATTAGTAGCAAATAGGTTAATAGAGGCAAAATGAAGTCATTTGACATGAGTCAAGCGGGATCTTCAGATTTCCTTAAGTAATTTTCGTAACTTCCTCCGTGGGATCGACTATGAATGGTTTCCGCCACCCACGTTGCTTATTTACTATTTACTTTGCGTCCTAACTCCCTGCTCTCAGGGGCCGTCATACGAAGATGGGCCGTATCTCGCATTTTTCTCCAAAATGAGTTCAGTATAGATCTGAAGTCAACAAGAAAAGAAGAACATTTGTTTACATATGTATTTTTATGCAACGAAGTCCAATGAGAAAAAAAACCCTTAAGATCAAAGGGCGCAATTTCACTGAATGAATTCCTCAAAACCGATTCCATGTTTTTTTTACAAAATTGAAAGGTAAAACCTACACCAAAAAAACTGTTGCAAAATAATTATCTTTGTCTAGGGCAAGCTCAAATCTTCACTTTTCACAAAAAGATAATTTCCTCAAGAGTTGACATGGTTGCGGCATTTTTTTTACGGCAGTATGCTAGATGCGATCTAAATCGTACACAGTGTGTAAAGTGGCCACTTAAACCAGCCATTGACAGGTCATAAGCCCTGTAGATGCCTAGACTTCTAAATTACCTTATCTTAAATGTTCTTGTTCTTCATCTCTGTTGTAATATGTTGATGTAAACAGCTCCCCAGGGAGTTGAATCCAGTCCTTGTCTAAAAAAATTTGGACATACTCAAAATTTTGTAGATATATTAATCTTTTATGTGGTAAAAATTGCGAAGTGTTTTAATTTAAATAAATTCCAAATGTTTTTACACAGTGTAAATGCTGAAACAAAAAATTATATTATTTTTTGTTTGTTGGCGATACCTCCCTGCGTTGTGTACGGGCGGACGGACGCGGACGTCCCAAAACTCCATTCATGATTTTTCACATACGCTTCTGTGGTTAGTGGTTACTGGTTCTTGGTTAGTAGATGTACATTTGCAGATGCCGAGTCATCGTCCCACTATACTACCACTAGACATCGTGAAATAATAGCTATAGCCAATAGCAATATAGTCAATAGATTTACATAAGTTATATTCGCAGAGATAACAGCGCGAATAATCGCTATACTCTGTGTTACTAAATATAGGAGACCATTGTAGGACACTGCTGCGAAACACTAGATAAATTTATTTATTGTCAATCATAATTATAGCACACATGTAGTGCTGCGTGTTGTTTAGATGGTGATATGGAATTGGTATTTATTTATTTATTCATATGTTTCTCTTACAAACTATAGTTAATAATAAAAATAATGTGTCCTCACTGGGGTTACCCGTGCCGAGGACACTTTTCATTTGAGAATAAACAAAAAAGACTAACTTAATATACAGAGATAATTAACAAAATATTCACAGTTTTAAAAACTAGGTATATATGTACATCTACGAGTATATTATTTATATTACAAAACGCACAATGAAAATAACAAAAACCTAACATAAGCTATACACTTGTGGAGCGGTTGATTCAATATTGCTTTGGGCGAATGAGACAATCCATTTTACTTCTACCTAGCTCCACTATCCATTTTTTTTATAGCCTTTTTAAACATTTTCTCGTTACTAATTGTTTTAATTTATGTAATAATTTTTGTTTTTGTATTTACAGTTTATAGCACCCGCTTTAACCCCAATACATTTTTTCGCATATTGCTATCCTCTTACAACATAGTTCTGGTCGATTTTTTAAAGCTGGCGCGTTCGCAAAACTTACACAAACGCATTGTGTAGTATCTGTGAATAGGCTCATGGTATGACATCGCACGGCATACGCATTATGAAAATAATCTCCGTCTCTCTCGCGCTCAGACGCGCTTATATACAACTATTGCATTGTTAGTTGCTAGTGATATAGAAATAATATATACACAGGATGCTTCTGCGTTCGTCTAAATTCTGCTGCGATTATTAATAGTAAAACTACAATATAATCTTTAACTATGGATTAAAAACACTGGTTTATAAATATTTTTTTTCATTTAATCTAATTATTCATAGGTCGATTATCTAGTGCTGGCGTTTTGCAATATAACATGTATGTTTTTTTGTATTTAATAAATAAAGTATTCGCCTGATGAAAAAACATCGTTTTTACGTTAAAAAAAAACAAATAACAAAGGTGTACCTTTCACAGATGTATGTGTACAAACCACCCCTTTACTGACCTACCCTAAACCACTAGGGGAATAAGAAATGCATCTACATACATATAAAACACGTATGTTGCCAGCCGTGACCCGCGACCCTTAGGGAAATCCCGTGACGTCATCAAACGTGGCGTCACAAGAGGGTCGTTTCTTTCTAGGTGGCTTTTTACAGACTAGCGAGGCTAAATAACGGATCCTTTTCTCCGTTCGTTTGTTCTCCCTGTACTTACCTGTTGATTCTTTAGAGTTCCCGTTTTTTTAAATTATTTTGTTTATTTATTTATTATTTACATATGATTATTTTTTTACAGGACTCACCGAGCCAATTTATATGGCTTGTCGGTAAAGCTCCTTTATATGAAAACATGTGATAAATACCGGATTGTTAAAAAAAACTATTAATTGGATTTTTTGTGAATTATATCTATAACACACACATAGTTGTATAATAATAATTACTTCTAACTTAAATATAAGGAGCGATAAAAAAGGTACATATATTATATGTTTTCAAATAATGTAAAAAAAAGCAAAAAATAAGTATATTATATCGCAATTATAAGATAAAATTTTTAAAAAAAAACCGGAATATCAAAATTTAAAACAGAAGTGTGTACAAAATTAATAGGCACAAAGCCTTTTTTTAAAAACATTATTTCTTTACATATCTAAATCTTTTTCCATTTCCATATCTATGTCTACATCTATATCTATAAATATATATTTGTATATTTTTTTTATTTTATGTATATTTTATGTATATTTTTTTTATTTTATGTGGTCATGTGAAAAGTCGGAATAATCGACGTGCGTGCATGAGAAGATGTATGAATGTGAAGGAAGCAAAGGAAGTGTGCCAGGACAGAGTGGTGTGGCGTTCTATCCTCTCTGCCTACCCCTCTGGGGAAATGGCGTGATGGTTAGTTAGTTAGTTAGTTATTTTTTATTTGTTGGGGATATCAACAGTAATACATGTAACAAAAATATAACAAATAAAATATACAGAGAATAAAACCAATGACAGATATCCACAGAAATACATTAAATACACGTACAATACATACTAGTGTGTTTGTGTGAGTGTAAGTGAGTGAGAGGGTGGGTGAGTGGGTGAGTGTGTGAGTGTAAGTGAGTGAGAGGCTTTATTCATATCCATATCTTTATGCATATCTATATATATTCCCGTACATGCTAACATACTTATATATACACATTTGTAAATATCCATGTCAATATTACATATTTATATTTCTGTTTCATACATATCTATTTTCACAAATATTTAATTTGATTTGTTTATTCATCAAAAATTCCACATTCTCCCTCAGTGGTGCATAGGGAACTGCGTTGGTTCTCGAATCCACAACAGGCCCGAAAGCCTAATGAGGAACTTCAGCCCTATGGAAAATTGGATACAAATAATATGTGCTTGCCCGCGTTAAAAATTAAAGCATTAAATTGTATAGAAAATTTTCTTGAAAATGTACGAAAAAAATAGTAAAACATATTTCAATAAAAACAAACTATTTTGAACGACTTCACTGGTTCATATGAATCAACCAATGATAATAAAGGTGCGAAAGACATCCGGTTTACTTGCCGTAAACGGACCGATCGGCAGAACTGACAGAGAATAAACAGAAGACAACCTCTGACGTGACTTGCGGAGTAATTTCAGAAACACAAATCTTTATAAAATCATTGCGCTGATAATATGATATATCAAAATTAAAATCAAGGAACTAAAACTTGAAAAAAATTGTAATTAACATGGACATAATACAAGAATATCAAAACAATATCACATACAACATTCCAAAACGATACAAGGACAATTGAACGTAGTTATGCAGAAAGCAGCCAGCCATAGAAAAGTAAAACTGAGATAATAGCATTTTTGTGAAAAGACTGAATTATCAAATCTACACTAAAGTTGAAATGTTTTTGACTTTACCGATTGATAAACGATTGATTATTGTGTGTCTCTGAGACTTGGAAGAAAGGGAGTGGTTCGATGGAGCACGGTGATACTCTGGTTCTCTGGTCCGGTCTCCCTGAGACGGACAGAGCTTGCCGGGGTGTTGCTGCGTTTCTATCGCCAAGAATGATAGAGGGCATGAATGAATATGAATTTGTAAGTGAGAGACTCATGTTTGTCAGATTTAAGGTCGGACTGACAAGATTGCTTGTTATCATAGGATACGCTCCTGTCAACTCCGACTGTGAATCTGAGAAGGACGAGTTTTGGACGAGTCTAATGAATGTGATGAATGGGAAAAAAGATAGCGAAAGGATAGTTTTGGCTGGAGATCTTAATGGTTGGGTGGGAACAAGGAGAGATGGGCTGGAGTCAGCTCTAGGTATGTTTGGGGATGCAAGAGTGAATGACAATGGGAAAAGACTGCTAGAGGTATGTCTGGAATGGAACCTTTTTGTATCAAATACATTTTTCGAACATAAAGGAATCTACCAATACACATGGGAGAGAGGAAATGAAAGGTCGATTATCGATTATGTCATCATTGACTCTAGATTGAAGCCTGTAACTGTCGACACACGTGTGTACAGAGGGGCCGAGATGGAATCAGACCATTTTTTAGTGGTCTCAAGGGTGATTCTGTTTAAGGGATGGCGGTCCCAAACAAACAAAGTTCAGGCTCCTTCTAGAGTCAAAGTTGAAAAACTGCAAAATGCTGACATAAAAGATAATTTTGAAAGATCTGTGAGTCACAGACTGAACGAAAAAGATGTAGAATGTATGGGTATAAACGATATGTGGGAGTGTTTGAAAATAAGTATGTGCGAGGCGGCGAAAGAAGTGTGCGGTGTGACAACGCTAGGGAGAAAGAAAGGTGATGCGTGGTGGGACGACGAAGTCAAAAAACTCGTTAAAGAAAAGAAGGATGCGTGGATAAATTTGCTTGCTGTAAAAAAGAATACAATTGAATATGAATCGGCTAAACGCGTGTATGGTGAAAGTAAGAAAAAGGTTAAGCAGGGTGTATGTGAACGGAAGAAAAAATTGAAGGATGAAGAAGGAATGAAAATGACACACAATTTCCATGAAAACATTAAAGTTTTCTGGAAAGCTGTGAAAAACTCCAGGAGTAGCAGTGAAAGCGGAGGCATGACAGTTGTTAAAGATAAGGATGGAAAAATGGTGACTAGTGAGAGTGGAATAAAAGAGAGATGGAAGGAATACTTTGAGGAAGTTTATGAATCGCACACTGGTAACTCGGGCGGTGCCGATGTATCGACATTATCCGAGGTGTGTCTGAACGCAAATGATGAGGTAAGTCAGATTAGTATGAAAGAAATTATCAGCGTTGTCAAATGTATGCGGAATGGTAAAGCGCAAGGGTATGACTGTATTGCAGCAGAGTTTATTAAGTCGGGTGGCAAATTAATTCTCACATGGCTACATAAACTTTTTAACTTGTGTCTCAAGGAGGAAAGGACTCCACCTGATTGGAGGAGGGCAGTTGTTATGCCGTTATACAAGGGAAAGGGTTCTAAGGTGGAGTGTGGGAATTACAGAGCTATCAGTCTTCTGAGCGCTGTCGGCAAAATGTATGGAAGAATACTGATAGAAAGAGTAAGAAACGTGACCAAGGAGAAAGTATGGGATGTACAGAGTGGATTTATGAATGGTAGAGGATGTATGGATCAAATATTTGCATTACGCAATATGACAGAAAAGTTTTTGGCGAAAAACCAGAAGCTTTTTTGCGCTTTTGTTGATTTGCAAAAAGCATTTGATCGAGTTGATAGGAAAAAATTATGGATGGTTCTATCGGAGTATGGAGTGAGTGACAACCTTGTCCGCGCTATTGCTTCCTTGTACAAAGATAGTGTAGCGTGTGTAAGGGTAAATGGGTCATTAACTTCCTGGTTTGACATCCCTAAAGGAGTCAAACAGGGATGTGTAATGTCACCGTGGTTATTCAACATATACATGGATAAATGTATGAGAGAATTGAAAAGTATGGATGTGGGAGCGAAAATGAGTAATCTTACTGTCAATTGCCTTCTGTACGCCGATGACGCAGTCCTCCTAGCTGACAGCGAAGAGGAACTGCAATCCTTGGTTACAAAGGTTTACGAAGTGTGCAAGGAGAGTGATTTGCTAATGAATGTGCAAAAGTCGAACGTCATGGTCTTTGAAAGAAATGTAACTATGACTGAATGTAAGATTGTAGTAAATGGAGATAGTTTGAAACAGGTCGAAGAATTTGTATATCTGGGTAGTATGTTTACTAGAGATGGAAATATGGACAAGGATATTGAAAGGAGGGTTAGTGCCGGTAACAGAGTTAATGGTGCCTTAAAGTCTGTCGTAGCAAATAAGTGTCTATCGCAAGAGGCTAAATTAGCAGTTCATAATGGAGTTCTGGTACCAACCCTAATGTATGGAAGCGAAGCATGGAGTTGGAAAAAAAGGGACGAAAGTAGACTGAATGCTGTTGAAATGCGATCCCTCAGGCGAATGTGCGGAAAAACAATGTATGATAGGTGCCCTAATGTCGAAATTAGAGCAGAATGCAAGGCTGAGTTAAGCATTATCGACAAAATTAAGAAAGGTCTTTTGCGATGGTTCGGTCATGTGGAGCGAATGAATGATGAAAGAACGGCTAAAAAGATTTATGATGCGAATGTGTCTGGTTGTAGAAGTCGAGGAAGGCCGAGAAAGACATGGCATGATCAAGTACAACAAATTCTTGAAAGTGGTCATGTGAAAAGTCGGAATAATCGACGTGCGTGCATGAGAAGATGTATGAATGTGAAGGAAGCAAAGGAAGTGTGCCAGGACAGAGTGGTGTGGCGTTCTATCCTCTCTGCCTACCCCTCTGGGGAAATGGCGTGATGGTTAGTTAGTTAGTTAAACAATGAATACATAAGTTTTTTTTATATTACAAACAAGAATCTGATTGTGTTTTTGACCAGTTTTAATGATTTTTAAAGTACCATTAGAATTTTCAAGTGCTGTGGGTGTTTTCTGCTAATTAAGAAATACCATTTTTGTGATTAATATAGTTTTTTTGTATGAAAGCGGTCTGGCTGTTTTAAGCAGAACATAGAATTGACCTTACTGCACCCGATAACATCAATATCTATTTTTTTTTAAGTTGTGGACTGGCTGCTTTCTGCATAACTACGTTCAATTGAGACTAATAAATCAGGGACTGAAACCATAAAATAAACTACCAGAAAAAATTAAACAAAAGTCTCAGACAAACTTTTCAAAAGGCGTAAAAAATATTATTACCAACAGAGTATGAATGAAAAATGATCAAATAATAATCAATTGATAAAAAAAATTCAAATAAAATAAAAAAAATGACGTATATTAAAAAATATTTATAATTTTTAAACTACTGAAGTTCTTCATTAATATGGCGAGTTACAGAACAAAACACCAAGGCTTAAAAAATCGCCATGAATTTTTTGTGTTCCCTGAAACTTCGTGGATGAGTCAAATGTCTTAGCTATTACTGCTGATGTTGGCACTTATTTTCTTAAAAGCCTGTTACAAATATGAGAGAAAAATATGTCAATTTTGAAGTCAAATTAAATTCTGACATAACTGTCAGTTTTAAAAACGAACGGCTAGATGAACAGATAATGTGGCTAGATTCTACCCTATTAACATATAAGAGCGTCTAGGCGTAAAATGTTGCCACTATAAATAAAAAAAATAGTTTAAATTTGTTGCAACAGGGAAGAAAAACATTTTTGAGAAGGGAATATAGAAGTCTAGGCGTCTACAGGGCTTATGACCTGCCCTAAGGTATGGTCACTTACAGTTTCGCACCTCTGCTGGGAGAGCGTTCCATGCCGTAGGGCCTGCGACCGCAAATGCGCGTTCGCTGAATTCAGTGAGCTGTTTGCGTAGAAGTATAATAACTTTTCCTTTCGACGTAGATGTAGTTGATCTTAGCATAAGACGTCATCGGCTAGTTTATCTGGAATGGAGCAGATTTGTTCAGTGATTTATACATAAGCCAACAGAGTTTGTATTCCACCCTTTGTCGAAAACATAGCCAGTGCAATTCCCGGAGTAGTGGAGTGATATGACTGAACTAGAGATTCTAAAAATAAGTCTCGCTGTGGCATTCAATACTGACTGTAGGCGAGTCATTTTATGTCATAATAGAATCTTTAATGTATAACAATGATTTAATCTTATTAAATATGAATAAACGCCACTTTTAGGCACTGAACTTAAAAAAATCTGAAATCAAAACGATCAACAGAAATTGAGCGTTTTTGTTTTAAAAAATAAATAAAATTGTGCTGTTATCGCATTTTGAGGTCTCTGGCCTTTTTAATGTAATAAATTATTCGTATCATTATGACACAATGACAAAGACGTTATAGTACATATGACCTAAATAACGTGCTGACTACTAACATGCAAGAGCAGTAACATAAATACACGTTGGCTTGTCCCGCGAATATGATGAGTACAGGTATTTTTTTTTCCAGCTCGACTGGGCGGTTAGTACAATACCCGACCGGCCACTACACTACAAAGCATAATCAGAAAAATAATAAAAATGTAAAACAACTTTGTTTTTAACCATTTTTTTTTTCTTTCGATCGGTTTCAAAGCTACACAAGCTTTTTTTATCAAGGTATACTAAACTAATTAACTATATCCTGTTAAAAAAAAGTTAGCCAGTGTACCTCGATTATCACTTCGGAACAATGCAATAGGTTAACGACATCTTGTTTAAGATAATTACCTATACTGTAACTGTTTGTACGTGTGACATATGACATCACGCCAATGCGCCCGGGCGTACCTTCCTTCACAAATAATAAATTTAATTCTCACTTATAATATTAGAAATCAAACACTGATTTGAGTCTACTGAACACTTTATTTTATCTTTATATAATAAATGAATCATGTTACAATTGCATTGCATCTTATACAAAATTAAAGATTTTATATCAAGAAAGGAAAAAATTATGATGTACGAAGCCTATGTCAAAAGTAAATTGAGTTACATGATCGCCTTCTGGGGAACTGGTAACAAGACAGACATAACAAGAATACAAAGACAACAAAATAAAATTCTTAAACTAACATACAACCTACCCTACCTGACCTCTACGACTGAACTGTACAAAAAAACACACCAGTTTGACATAAACTACTTGACTAAAATTGAGACCTTAAAAATTGTGCACAAAATAACACTGGGAAACATACAAGACGACGACATAATATTAGTCAAAAATGCTGACATACATAAATATAACACCAGACAACAAAAACACTATCATATTGAAAAAGCAAAGACAAACACAGGACAGTCAAAAATACTACATAATGGACTTAAACACTACAACGACCTACCTTACTACTTGAAAACTTTTAATGGAGACAAATTTAAAATCAATCTGAAAAAGCACATGATGACTGAACTAACTAGACTAGACGAGACATAAAATGACTAGACAATATTAAATTTCTAATGTAACCCTAACGGGTTTTTTAAAATTGTAAATAAATAAATAAAAAAAATATATTTTGATAAGAAATTCTTAAAAATAGAAATATTGTATAATAATACATTTATGTTTATATAAATTTCTTCATAATATTTCAATCATGTTTTAAAATTAAAATGAACAGCAACCTTTTATAATTTTATTGCTATTTTTTCGACAATTATCTAAAGTTATAAAACTTTAAAGTTTCATTAATTATCTCACAATACATACTTGTATGTCAAAAAATACTTACTTTGTTATATTTTTCCCGAAATTCAAATATAAATACCTAAGTTCTCCATTACCTATTAAACACTTAGCCTCGCCCTTAACCATTGGTTTTTCCCTCAATTATGATTATAGTTCATAAGATTATTTTTATTTTTATTTTCTACTTAAGTAGGTACATTGAATTATATAACTATATAAGGACATTCAATCCATCTTATCTTCACATTCGTTTGAAAATGACTTAAATCAGTGTTTGATTTCTAATATTCTAAGTTTAAATATAGAGTTCTACAAAATAAACACCAAATAAATCAATAATTTGATTCTCACTGACTTTTTGTTTTTTGTTTTTTTTTTTAATAAAAAGAAGTACTTGCGTTCTTATGATTTACCTAAATATTTCATTTTGAGGGCCATTTTCAACGAGTTGTAAATAACTCACTATTAGAAAATGTAAATCAAGTTGGGGTAGAGTGGGATTCGAACCACGGACATTTTAGCCGCGAGTCTGAGACACTAGCCACGGGACCACTACCTGATTAAAACTTAGTACTTAGGTAGAATCTTTTTATTTCTGGGAGCGCATAATGAATAAACTATAATGGGGCAAAAGATACCGTACTGGTAAAAATGATAAGTTCTCTGTGACCGGCCGGATTGAAATAAGAAATGATGGTACAGAAGATCAGTAATAAGACTTTTTACAGGTTGTTCTTTGTCAAACCCTGTCACATCCGAAACCACGATGATCAGTACGGGCAAGAAGACATTTAAAAATTTTTAAAAATAAAGAAAACTTTTAAAAATAAAATATTCAAAAGAACAAATGGTTGCTCACTTCTGCAGGGGAGAAGTGAGAGGAGCGCGGACGCGCAGTATCGACACATCAGACTCCCCCTCCCCCTTCTTGTTTCTCCCCTGCAGAAGTAAGCAAACATTTGCTTTTTTTAATGTTTTATTTTTTACAATTTTATCCGTTCTTAAAAAAATATTTTGATGTGCCAATATGTCTAGGCATTTACAGGGCTTATGACCTGTCATTGGCTGGTTTAAGTGGCCATTTTACACACACACAAGGGTTTCAGCTCTTTTACTTCGCAAAAGTCAACAAATGGAAGAGTTGAGGATACGTGGATGTTCAAACATAGGCAGAACGGTGAATGTTACACAGTGTGTAAAGTGGCCACTTAAACCAGCCAATGACAGGTCATAATCCCTGTAAATACCTAGACTCCCATATTCCCTTCTCAAAAATGTTTTTCCTCTGTGTTGCAACAAATCTCATAAAATTTTATATTGTAAAAGGCACTTGTGTCGTATAATATGAATTTAAAAAAAAGAAATATAATAGTTTAATAATTGTTGCGTTTTTGTCAAAATGAGCAAAATGAGTTGTTTTATTTAACTTTTTACGGCGAGCTCTTTTGTCCATTTTTACAAAAACGTAACTATTATTTAACAACAATATTTCGAGTTTGTCCAAATATTTGTAGACAAGGACTGAATTCAACTCCCCGGGGAGCTGTTTATATTAACATATTACAACAGAGATGAAGAACATTTGATTGAAGGTAATATAGAAGTCTAGAGGCATCTACAGGGCTTATAACCTGTCAATTGCTGATTTAAGTGTCCACTTTACACACTGTGTAACATTCAACTTTCTGCCCATTTTTGAACATCTATGTTCCTTCAATTCTTTCATCTGTTGATGTTTGTGAAGTTAAAGAGCTAAAACCTTAATTTATGCGGGTGAGATTCACCTAATTGAATTATTTCACATACATACTAGGCAACGCCTGAAAATATTATTTTTTCAATTTCTATACTTCATCATGGACCAGCTGGATTTATCAACAATATTTTGAGTTTGTCCAAATTTTTACAAAGACAAGGACTGGATTTTACTCCTCGGGGAGCTGTTTATATTAACATATATTTTTTTTTTTATATATATATTTTTGGACCCCTGTATTAAGTAGCCTTACGTGTCATGTACAAGGCTAAGGTACTCGGAAAAAAATCGTTTTTGTTTGTCTTGGAAATGGGATGTTCGATCACTGATTTTGGTTTATTACCTTTATGAGTCCAATCACCATTGTTGCAAAGTTCAAGAACAATGGCGCGTGATAACTACTTTTAACTACAGTGTGGATATCTGTTAAGGATATTCCATCTTTCCTGCATTCTGCTTCAAGATTATGGCGTTGCAAACTGAAAAATGGGCACTGAAATAACAGATGTTCGATACTCTGTGAAGAAATATCATCGCATGGACCAAAGTCATTATTCCTTAATTTAAACCTATATAGATAACTTCTCATAGCTCCGTGTCCGGTAAAAATTTAGGTCGTTTCGAAAGTAGTTTGGTGATGAAGACGGAAGTTTGCTGCATCAGCCAGCGTTGGGAAAAATATTTTAGTGATTTTACCTGTAAAAGAAGCGCGGTAATGATCCTCCCAACGCTGCTGCGTATTTAGTTTTATACAGCGTTTAGCAAAGCTAAGGGGAAATTCCGAGAAGAAAGGTGCCGTTCTTTTACAAGTTGCGGCTCTTGCTCGTTCATCCGCTCTCTCATTTCCTACGATACCAACATGTCCTCTTATCCAGCATATTTGAATGATCATCCCTCTTATTTTTAGATGCTTAATTTTACTCTGAATATGAACATATTACAACAGAGATGAAGAACGTGTATTTAACTTTAAAGTTTATTTTACTTAACTTTGGAAGACCGAAATTAGACGAGTGCACGGGGCGTAAAACATATATCAAATTATGCAGAATATAATAAAAGTATATTATAAACAAATATTTTAACATTCGTCTTGGCTTGTAGGTAATTTACTGTGAACAGAGATCCCTCTTCTCTGGACATAGTAATTTAGTTGCGTTTCTTCGGTGAAGCAACTAGCCAACCGCGCCACGCATCGGTTGAGCCGGAGTTTCCCAAACCATTGAAAAAAAACATATATTCAACATTATAAGCATTTCCATATGTTTTTAGACAAGTACTGCACTCAGCCCCCAGGGTGAAGCTGACTTCACACGAGGACATCGGGACAATAGACGGACTCACTAAAGTAATGGCATCACTACATAGCCTCTTCTACAAAATTAAAGATTTTATATCAAGAAAGGAAAAAATTATGATGTACGAAGCCTATGTCAAAAGTAAATTGAGTTACAGGATCGCCTTCTGGGGAACTGGTAACAAGAATACAAAGACAACAAAATAAAATTCTTAAACTAACATACAACCTACCCTACCTGACCTCTACGACTGAACTGTACAAAAAAACACACCAGTTTGACATAAACTACTTGACTAAAATTGAGACCTTAAAAATTGTGCACAAATAACACTGGGAAACATACAAGACGACGACATAATATTAGTCAAAAATACTGACATACATAAATATAACACCAGACAACAAAAACACTATCATATTGAAAAAGCAAAGACAAACACAGGACAGTCAAAAATACTACATAATGGACTTAAACACTACAACGACCTACCTTACTACTTAAAAACTTTTAATGGAGACAAATTTAAAATCAATCTGAAAAAGCACATGATGACTGAACTAACTAGACTAGACGAGACATAAAATGACTAGACAATATTAAATTTCTAATGTAACCCTAACGGGTTTTTTAAAATTGTAAATAAATAAAAAAATAAAAAATACAACAATTCGACCGCAGTTTACGCGCGGCACGCTGCGAAAATAAATTATGATTTAAATGATGTAATAACTTATATTTACATATAAGTTATTAATTTTAAAAATACTTATATATATATATATATTTGGATAATTTATATAACGCCGTTTTTGTGAAAATCACCTCAAGGGCGCTGTACAATAAATAAATATCCCATTACGTCTTCCAGCTACAGAGCGCATGCACGGTTGGGATTCTTGTTCCTCGTCTCCAATTATGATATACAGGAGCTAGATTACAGCACGTCTTGCAGCTACAGAGCGCATAGACAATAAGAAATCTAGCCCCTATTTACATTTTTTGTTTTTTATTTGACAAGAAAGTTTAAGGATTTAGTGATGTTTAAAAAAAAAATATAAAAAACAAATTTATAAAAATAGAAATTAGATAACAACAAGTCTTGCAGCTACTGAGCGCATGGACGGTTGGAATTCTAGACCTCATTTACTAAATTAGGATATTTGATAGTTGATAACATTTACCTATTGAAGCTAAATTACTAATCGTCTTGCAGCTACAAAGTGCTTGGACGAGTGAAATTCTGGCAACTTCAAATTATCAATAAATTTACAAAAACAAATATTGATCATAATAGTAAATTTATAAAGTGTTCGTGCTAAAAAATAAACAATAAAAAACTAAACAGATAAAGCTTGTACACTTGGTACACTTCCACTTATTTATTTTGACCAATTAGTGCTTTTGACCTCTAATGGGCATCTTCCGACTGGTGAGTATTATATTACACTGTATAATATTCACCAGTCTGAAGATGCCCGTTAGAGGGTGATAGCGCTAATTAGTCAAAATAAATTCAAATTTATCAATGTTGATGGATGCAGAAATAGAGGAAGACCGAGAAAGACATGGCATGACCAAATCCAACAAATACTTAAAGATGAACATGTCAAAAGTCGGAATAATCGGCGCGCGTGCATGAGAAGATGTATGAATGTAGAGGAAGCGAGATCTGTATGCAAAGATAAAATGTGTTGTGGCGTTCTATCCTCTCTGCCTACCCTTACGGGGAAACGGCGTGATGGTTTGTTTGTTTTGTTTGTTTGTTATTCAAATTTATTTAATTTTTATGTACTTTATTTTTTTTACTGTAAGTATATGTATACATATCCACACATACATGTATTTAATTTTAATTTTTTATTTACCTTTTCTGTGCCTAACATTTATCGATTTTCAAATTGCTTTTATTTTGATACCTATAATGCACATAATCAACAGCTTGTGGAAAATTTACGTTGACTGTTTTCACAATTTTAGTTTCAATATATATTCTTTTTTTCTTTATCCAATATAGGTATGTGAAAACTTTTGTTTTTTCCAAATAAATAATAAGCAAATACAAATCAAAAACATGTATCATTTATGTAATTATATTTTCATTTTAAAAAAATGTATAAAAGGCACAAAATTTTTAAGATCCAGGTACATTGTTGGTGCTAGGAATTGATTGAATATATTATTCGTTTTTAGTGTATAATTTATTATATGCACGCATATACATATATATAAAATATATGAAACGGTTATTTTTATGACAATTATTTTGAACGAAGATGGAGGAAATATTTAAATTTTTAGGCCATTTATTATCAATTATTCGGAAATAATTACGTTAAAAATTGAGGAGCCATTTGTGAAAGAGCTGGTAACGAACCTCGATATTTTTCTATTCTTATATTATTATTCCGCAATCGAAAATTTTCCTACAGTTTTAAAAGCGCAGCGTTCCTGTGATTTTATTTAAAACTTCACCATCAACCCAACGGTTTTATGTTGAGAAGCATTTGAATACTTGCGCTTAGTAGTTAGTATCATGGACCCAATTATATATGCAAAACGTTACTTACCTCCCGCGGACACCATCCGACGCTGTCCGACAAAGCGTGACGGACCGTCTGTGAGTACCTTAACGACTAAAATATAAAATTATTTTCAAAAATATAAAATTGTGTCGATGGTGGTTCGCGGACTCACGAATCATAGATACGAGAATCGAACCTCTATACCATAACGTTTTTTTTTCTATGCTTACTGTTATATACGATTTACGTCTACTTTTCTGAAATCTAAATATTTAAGTGAATCCGAAGAACGCTTTACTTATAAACAAATCTGATTTTGTGTAACTTAATCATGCGAAGAAAAATATTTTAGCTTAATTTTTTTGTTGTTGTATTTTCTCGTTTTTTTATATTCTGACATTTTTCTGTTAAAATGGAATGTTTGATTAACCGTCTTTTGGGTATGTCAAAATTATTTTATTTTATATTATTTATGTCAAAATGAACTATACATAAAAACTTACCTACCTAAATAATAGCGTAATTCAAAACCGTTTCTAAATCTTGCAAAAACAGATTTCAATTCTACTGCTTGACTCCGCAAACTTAGCATTCTCCATTCGCAAATATCTCTGTAACTCCTTCAATTGAGATATGTAAGTTTTAACATGAAGAAATACTTGCTTTGACTGTCTTACTTGGGTAAGTAACCCCGTTCTAAGAGAGTAAAAATATAATAACAATAATTGAATCAAACAAAAAATAATAATTAAAAAAACAATTAAAAAAACAATATTTTTAGAAAAAGATACTAAAGATCTTAAGGACTATTTTTCTTTGAGATGGTACTTTTGACATAAGACCATAATTACTTTCGTGCGTCATATTGCAGGACAAATAGCACTCCACGCGACCGTTTTTAGCACTTATTATTACTAGAACAATGCGGCCAGTTGACATTTCATTGGATACCTAATATCGACTAAATTCATAGTGGTATTTTTTATTCATTTTTCAATGAATTATATATTACTACACCGCAAGACAAATAAATTTACGAGTTCTCAAAAAAAACTAAAATTGACATATAATGAATTATTCTTGATATTTAATTAGTTTTTTTTATATTGTTTGACATATGTGATGACTACTCGTTATTTCAAGGTTAAAATAAAAAATCTTACTCATGAATTGTACTTAGAAATTGCCATTATATATCAGGTATCAGATTACCCGAACCTTAGAGACCCATAACGGTTCATTTATGGTCGAGTGTTTGTGATGGAATAATAAAAGACATGTTATTTTTTAATTCATATTTAAGAAGTAGGTTCTTATCGCTTTATTTTAAATTAAAGTATTTTACATTTAAACATATTTATAACATTTAAAAATATTTAGTACTTAGTGAATTCACCTTTATTTTTTATAACATGTAAAATTCTATTATTTAGAGAAGCGTAAAGCGAATCTAAAATTTCTGATGTTATTTCTTCTTCCCAAACTTGAATTAAGTTTTTTTTTAATTCCTCAATGTTTTTTGATTTTTTTTTCCCGACTTTTTTTTTCATAATCGCCCATAAATTTTCTATCGGGTTCAAATCAGGGCTATTCCCGGGCCACGTCAACGATTTTAAGCCAATTTTCTCCTTGAATTCATTGATCTATAAAAAAACAATAAATTATTTATCATGTGGTCACAAAATGCATTTAAAAATATATATATTTGTACTCACAGTGCGGGCTCTATGGCACGGCGCAGAATCGTCCTGAAAAATTGGGTCCGCGGTATACTGCGTAATGTCCTCGATTGTTGGAATAATATGTTTTTTGAACACTTTTTTGTACTGAATGGCATTCATCGTACCCTGTACAAAATTTAGAGGTCCTAAACCGTATGCTGTCATGCACCCCCAAATCATCACGTAGGGTGAATGTTTAACGGTTCGAGTGACGCACGACGGATGATATCTTTCCCCACGTTTTCGTCGAACTATCTTTCTGCCGTCTGGACCAAAAAGGTTGAATTTTGATTCATCAGAGAAAACAACATTTTGCCAATCCTCCAAGGTCCAATTCTGGTGCTCTTTCGCCCAATCCAGTCTAGCCTTCTTCATTTTGTCCGTGAGTAATGGTTTCTTTGCGGGACTCCGTGCTTGGAAACCATGCTCCAACAGCCGCCTGGACACTGTTTTTACTGAAAATGTTGATGTGCTGGTAGACTGCACCTCTGCGTGTATTTCAGGTGCCGTTAAAAATCGATCGCGCATAACAATTTTTTTTATTAAGCGATCATCTCGGGCAGATGTCACGCGCCCCCGTCCGCTTCCTTTTTTCCGTTCTATGGATCCAGTTTCTTGGATTTTTTTAAATAAAAACCTCACTGCACCTTCTGAATACCCAACTCGACGAGATATTTCACAATTAGATATGTTTTCTTGCGACAATGTGATTATTTTGGATTTTATCGCAATCGACATTTGCTTTGCACTTTCCATGATTGTTGTGTTATGTTCACTCAAACGCGGGTAAAACAAGACTGTTGAGACATTTTAAAATGTAAATATTGTAGAAAGGTGACACATAGTGTCCTTAATTTATTAAACAAAAGAAAGAGGTATCGATAAAGGATTTCTTAGAAAAAGGGTTCAGTAAAGTCAAGGGGTGCGGTAGCAGGTAAACTCGTAATTTTTTTGTCTTGCGGTGTATAATGGATAATATATCTTTATAATATAATATATCACGAAGTTACATCGTTTGAGTTGATTTCATGGATGAGAGTTGTGTATCACACAGAACACCAGCAAAAATGTCAATTTATAGTTTATATTACTTACATTATATTATGTAGGTACAAATATATGATATTTTTATAGCTTACCTGTAAATAAAATCACCATTTGCCACTGAACTATTTATGTTTATGTGTGAATGTATATGTATCAAATGTGTATACGAGTAAGTTTATATTTTATTAGTCTGTGCTCTCTATTAATTTGTTAACTAACAACGATATTTTGAGTTTGTCCAAATTTTTGTAGACAAGGACTGGATTCAACTCCCTGGGGAGCTGTTTATATTAACATATGTTTCAGCTCTTTAACTCCACAAATATCAACAGATGAAATAATTAAAGGAATGTAGATGTTCAAATATGGGCAGAATGGTGAATGTTACACAGTGTGTAAAGTGGCCATTCAAACCAGCCATTGACAGGTCATAAGCCCTGTAGATGCCTGGACTTCTATATTACCTTCTCTTAAATGTTCTTCATCTCTGTTGTAATATGTTAATTTATTGACTATTATCATTTATTAGAATGTAATAGCCTAGCTTGGAACGGGGTATGTACCCTTGTTAGCTGGGCAAAGTGAACGTAAAATTGTATTTTTGATAAAAGGTGTAAAATAATAAATTACAAAAAATGTATAACTCGTCGTGATCGCAGTACAACGACGGATGTGCGAAAAATGCGACGTTGACTTTCTTTTGTATTTGATTCTGAAAAGGTTTTTAAAGGCTTTATATTCCAGCTTTGAAAAATGTATACATTTAACCAACCCTTGTATCAAAGGATTAACTTTTGTACTTATAGAGTTGTGACATTAAAAAAAAAACTTGTGTGGCTGTGATGTCACTAGTCTACACACTATACAAGACTTGATATGTCTCTCTTATTTTTTAAATGATGAAATTGTTTTTTTTGTAATCATCAAATGGACATTTTCACATCGGATTTGGACAGTAAAATTTTTAAAACTATGCTGGATTTTTATACAAAAAATATTTATCCTTGCTACGCGAAGAATGACTGTGACGCCAATACAGCAATAATATGTATAAGAGAGAGCACGAAGATAGAACTAGTAACAAGAAAGACAGAGACGCTGTTCTGTGGCCGGTTTTTGTGAGAAAGGAGATTCTCTCTTCAGTCGGTTATTGACAGTCATGGGGGAGGCAAGCGTGTTAAATGATCGGCGTATTTATGATTCAAAAAAATATGCTTTCCTATAACTGGACAAAATTATATTTTTATTTTATAAATCATGGAAAAGCGCCCTCCGTGGTGTTGTGGTCAAGACGCTTGACTCACGCGTGGAAGGTCCTGGGTTAGATTTCCAGTGAGAACTCAAAAATTGAATGTGAGTTTTCTCAAGCCTGGGTATTCTGTGTTGTAATTCACCACTGTAATTAAGCCTCCTGGCCTGTTGTGGCGCAAAAAAAAACAGAAAAAAAGGAATTATTGAACAGTATATCTCTTTGTTTTTTTTTCAAATGTCTAAACTTTAGAATATTCCGTCTTTTGCTTGTGGTAACACGATGTTACATCACCGCGCGCAAAGGACAGACGCGGTTTTTTTTAAGTTAAAATTGAAGAAAATCACATGCGTCGTTGTTTTACTAGAATGACGAACTGTTAGTTATCCAAATATGATAAAAACTATTTTTTAAATATGAAACGTCAAAAATCAATTAAATTACGTCATTCTAAACACACCTGCGCGGGACATAAAATGACACTTAATTCTTTCCGGTCGCCGGGTTACCAAGATGGTCAGGTAGATAGATCCGCGGATATGGGTAATTAAAACATTATCAAATTGTTTTAAATATTCGAAAAGTCGGTTCTGAAAGAGTATGATTGCAGTCTTCATCAGCATCATTCCCTTTCCGCACCTAATGGTGCATAGAGCACTGCATTGGCCCACCAATCGCAGCGTATCTTGATCATTTTTGTTACATGAAGGACTATGAAATATCTTTAGTGTAAAAACACCCTTTTCATAACCATGTCGGGAATCGAAACCAAGATATCTTGCATGGTAGGGAAACGCGCTGACCATTACATCGCGAGGCCGACTTAGGTGGATATGAAAACATTTAAAAAATAAAAATAAGTTAATTTTTATTTTATAAAATGAATAAAAATATATTATGTAACAATATATCGACGGTCCCTAGGTATACTATCGAAACTGCATTTCACGAGATATACAAGAGAGCGAAATCAAAGATGAATTTTTTTAAAATCGGATACTGTAGAATCGACAAACGTGTGTACATTGAAATACGATAGACGCAGCATTTTTGGCAATTTGACTGTATATAATAGCTTCTTAACACATTATTTATCTTTGTTTTTGTTTTCCTATAAACCTTGCAAAATGCAAATTCGATAGTATACACAGGGACCGTCTAGATACTCTAGATGTATGTATATATTTTCAAAGTAATAGGATGGTTTTAGAATTGAGGTATATAATAGGAAGAAACGGGTTGTGGCACTGTGGCGGACTCTGGATCAGAAAGTATGAGGTTCGAACCTCGTCTTCTTATTCTTAGAGGTGGGGGTCAGGGCCATGCGAGCTCCTGACGTCACTGCGACGTGTGAAGATCATTTGTGACGGGTTCGAACCTCGCACCAATGTATAACGAAAGAACGGCAAAAAATATTTAGAGTGCAAATGTTCGTGGATGCAGAAATAGACCGAGAATGACATGGTATGACCAAATTCAACAAATACTTGAAGATAGACATTTATTTTATTTATTTTGAGATTTTTACAGCTATTTACATTAAAAAAATAAGTAGAAATATATTAACAATACTAGAGCCCATTAAAAAATCCACTGTTTATCTATTATATATATTATTTTTTTTATTCCAGTAAAATGGCTATATAGTGCAGAGCCAATCCTACCATATAAACATGAACATAATTATAAATATAAACAAAAATATAACAATAAACATAAATATAAACAAAAAATAAAATTTTATATTGCAGCACTTATGGTGGTCTTAGCATATCGCGCCATCGCTCGAACAACGGTGAATGGATCCACCCTGCAGTGGCTTGGAGAATTTCGTTATTAGAGTTTTTCAGTCGTTCCCATAGGCTCCAGGCTCTTTGGCGAAGTAGGACAGCGAAGGTGTTTATTCGTCCAGCTGTAAACATTTCAGAGGCACTGCAATACCTAGGCAATCCGAATAATACATAATATATAAGAAAAGATTTCATAAAATTGTATGTGTGCGACGTTTGTATTCGTGTATGGGTATATGAATGTGTGTGAATGTATTTGTGAGGTCTGAGGATGTATTTGTGTCGGTACGTAAATAAAAAAAGTAATTTGAAACGTGTATAGGAGAGAACTAGGTAAAAGGTTTGACTGTAAAGAAAATAATAATAAAAATAAAAAGTTTATATCTATTTTCGAAACCTTTTAAAAATATTTTTCTAAGTAATGTTATGTTTTGATTGTATTTAAAAAAAAAAATAAAGTAACCTTATTCTGAATAAAGCATTTTAATTTAACATGTAAAAAAGTCGGAATAATCGGCGTGCGTACATGAGAAGATACTCGTGTGTAGAGAAGCGAGATATGTTTACAAAGATCGAGGGATGTGGCGTTCTATCCTCTCTGCCTTTATCTTACGGAGAAACGGCGTGATGATTTGTTAGTTTCGTTTGTATTCATTAAGTTGTATCTTCCAAATATTCACTTCTACTGTAGAAACAATTATTTGTTAGGAAAACTTAGGCTCGTTTCCGGAACTGTCGGAATCGGATTCTGTCCGTAGCGGAAATGACCGTCAAAATACTGTCTGCTTGACTGATTATGTCAGTTTTTGGTGCGTTGATGTTTTTTCCCGAAGGTCGGGAATTCGCGGCTAAAATTTTCCGAGGTCGGAATCGAAAACTTTCCCAAGTTCCCGACCCCGGGAGGAAAGCTCTACCGACGCGCCGAGAAAGTTATTAAAAGTTTATTCTTCCACTTGGTGGAGGAGGTTTCGTCACCAATAGATTTTGAGGAGGATATCGCCATTGTTTAGAAACATAAATATATTTATTTATTTATTTATTTATTAACGGACATTGTCCATGTATACAATTTATAAGGTTTAAATATTACAATAAAAGAATAGTTTAAAACATTTAAAGAAAAAAGAAAGAAGCATTGACAAACATAAGGGACATCGAGACAAGATCTGGACTATTTATTTAGTGCTCGTTTAAATCCTTGTAAACTTTAACCAAAAAAGTCCAGATCCTGTCTTGAGTTAACAATACGACAAAGGCGGGTCATTGGAGAATTTAGGCCATAGTTTGTTCTATGCTGATCGATGAACAGTACTTCATTGTTTCTCAATCTACGAGTCGGAATATTGAATTTTACTTGTCCCAGTAATGATGGAACATCGATTATACCATTTAGTATGCCGAACATATATATGGAGTCAATATTAGTTCTACGTTTTTGTAGACTAGAAATATTTAACATTGACTCTATTTCAGCATAAGAATAATTATCTCTCTCTAGTCCAAGCATCCACGCTATTTTTCGAAGCAAGCGATGTTGGACTGATTCAATGTGATTTATGCGATTGACATAGAATGGAGACCAGACCACTGAGGCATATTCAAGAAGAGGGCGAACAGTTGAGCAATAAAGAGTTTTGATTGTACGGACATTAGTAAAATCAGAGGATATTCTGTTAATGAAGCCACGTAATTTCAGTGATTTATTTACTGTATTATCTATATGCTCGTTGTACGTCAGTTTATAGTCCAAAACAACTTCTAAATCTCTGATGGACTTGACTACATCAATTTTGGAGTTTTCTAATAGGTACTCGAAGGAAATTGGTTGTTTTGTTCTATGAAATGACATTATTTTGCATTTTTTAATATTTAGTTCTAATTTATTGACTTTACACCATCGGTTAAAAGAGTTAATGTCTGATTGAAGAAGAAAGCAGTCTTGTAAAGTTTGAATTATTTTGAGAATTTTGTTGTCGTCCGCGAAGAGCCAAAAACGAGAGTAAGAGAATGATTTAGCAACATCATTAATAAACAAATTGAAAAGCAGGGGTGCCAAATGAGCACCCTGAGGTACACCCGATGTAACATCAATACTGGTTGATTAATAGTTATTTATCCGAATAAACAAGGTGTTCTTTAAACCAGTCACATCCGAAACCACGAAGATCACTATGGGCAAGAAGACATATTGGCATATTTAAAAAAATATTTAAAACGAAGAAAATTTGTAAAATTAAATATTAAAAATAACAAATGGTTGCTAACTTCTGCAGGGGAGAAGCGAAGGGGGCGCGGCCGCGCGGTTAACGGTGTCTCAGACTACCCCCTCCCTTCTTCTCGTTTCTCTCTGCAGAAGTTAGCAACCATTTGTTTTTTTTTAACTTTATTCGTTCGAAAAATTTATTTTCATGTGCCAATATGTCTTCTAGCTCATACTGATCATCGTGGTTTCGGATGTGACAGGGTTTAAAGAAAACCCTGTATATCTTCAATATTATCTACAAAATAAAATGAAGTTTTCTGTATGAAAAGCAGAATATGCATACATTTTTTTCTTCGAAACGTGTTCAATTATAGGTTACCGACGAAGATACTTTAAATGTTCATGCAAATATACTCATTTTTGTACACAAATATCGATTTTTCTTTAAAGGCAGTCGAAGATAACTCTGTTAACTTCCCATTGTAATCTGGGCCCACATTTGGTTAAAGTTGCAAGGATTTTTTTCTGCCAAATTGTTTTTATGTATACATATATATATTGTTTTTGTTTTTTACAATATACATAAGAGGTAAAGCAGAGTATACAAAAAATAAAGGAAAATTACAAAGCAATAAAATACATATTAACAGTAAAAATAGTAAACAAAAAAATCCCACAAAGGCATGGCCTGTTCGTGGGTATACAAGAAATGTTTATGAATTTTTGCTCCTATAATAAATATCAAGTGTAATATTCATATGCTTCCTTATACAATGAAGTTAACGTATAACAAAAAGTATTTTAAAAAAATAAATCAAAGTCTGGGTGAAGTAAATGAGCATAAAATATATTTTTTAAATATATTGAGTGACATTTGAATAATGTAAATGCAATTTTGAATACTTTTCAGTCCCCCTTAACTGTATTTTTTTTCAACAACAACAACAAACCATCACGCCGTTTCACCGTAGGGGTAGGCAGAGAGGATAGAACGCCATAACACTCTATCTTGGCATACAGACCTCGCTTCCTCTACATTCATACATCTTCTCATGCACGCACGCCGATTATTCCTACTTTTGACATGTCCATCTTCAAGTATTTGATGGACTTGATCGTGCCATGTCTTTCTCGGTCTTCCTCGTTTTCTGCATCCATCAACATTTTTTAAATTTATAATAATTGTAACTATAGTCTCTGGAGCGTTAGACTGATCATTTTACCTTCATGTAACAAAAATGATCAAGGAACGCTGCTATTGGTGTACTAATGCAGTGCCCCATGCACCATTAGGTGCGGAAAGGTAATGATGATGTTGAACTAATATAAATAATAAAAAACAAAAATATATGATTTCGGCTGGTAGTTTTATTCTTGTTTTTTGCTGTAAACGGATTTTTCCCAAAATTATAAAATGTAATTAACTTATTCATCCAGCAGAAATTATTATTTTGCACGGATTAAAATGCAAATTGTTTTGTTTTAATAATTTAATGACGCGTTAAATCTAGAATAATAATTATTGTATTTGGTGGATAAGTGCCATAATTTGATGGTTGGGCGGTCAGGTATGTTTCCTTAAGATTTTTTTTCGTTTCATTTGGTATTCTACTAGAGTATGGAACAAGACATTTGACAGAGGTCGCGATAGTCATAAAACAGAAATGGGTGATGGCCCAACCCTCTATTAGCAAAATATATGTGTGAAAAATTTCAACGCTTATCAGTTCATGGTTTACCTCTTCGTTCTCATTCTCAAGGCACTCTCTTAATACCCATACACAATTCCTCTTTCTTCTCTAACTCATATAGTGTCCATGCGGCTCGACTGTGGAATCATCTCCCATCCACCATCAAAGATGTTACTACATTATCTCTGTTTAAATCACGTCTGAAGAAACATCTCCTTTCTCTTCCTTAATCTCTCCTCCTTTCCTTTTTCCTCTTTCCTCTTTCCTCTTTTTTCCTTTTTCCCATTGAGTAATAGTTTCGATTTAAGGTAATTTATAAACAAATACGTTTATTTCTATTTTTATATATCTTTAAATTTTTAATCTTTTTTTTTCTATTGAATATGTTCTGTAACTTGAATAATAAAAATAAAACTTTTATTTTAATGGTTGGTTGGAAGAAATTGCCATTTGGCAATAAGCCCGCCAATGTACAAATGACATTATGTACAAAAAGTTAAATAAATAAATATATTAGTATTCATGTTTGTACGGGACTTAGTTGATTATCAGACTCGTTTTATAACTATCAAGTCCAGAACCAAATGTATCAGTCTTATCCTCATACTGATTACCATATCTATGGAGCCTAGGGATAGGCGAGTACAGGTGATAGTTGGTCCTAGAACTTGCAAAACAAAAAGAAAGACAACATTAATTAGCAAATCGCTTTTCTTGCATACCTAGGTCTTTTTTGCTGCTTGCGATAATCACATCAGCATCACATGGCGGCCTCCGTGGTGTAGTGGTCAAGACGCTTGACTCACGCACGGAAGGTTCCGGGTTCGATTCCCGGTGAGAACACAAAAATTAAAAATGTGATTTTTCTCAAGCCTGGGTGCTCTGTGATGTAATTCACCACTGTAATTAGGCCTCCTGGCCTGTTGTGGTGCAAAAAAAAAAAAAACAAAACAAAAAAATCATGTTACAAAAGACAGTAAACAGTTATTTTTTTTAATTTGAATACAACAAAGAAAAGCAAAGTCAAGTTAATACATTAGATAGGCATTATGGAATCCAAGTTAATTCTACAAATATACAGTCAATTTATTGGGAATATTTCTTCAGCCTATTTGTAAAAAAACTCAATTTACAATAAAAATAATTTACATCTTGATTTTCATTAACGAATCTAATCATTCTGGGTAGAGGCGCATGGAAACCATAATTAGTTTTATGGTGACCGAGGAACAGTATTTCATTATTTCTGAGTTTACTTGAAGGACTATTAAGAGATATTTTATTTTTATTTATTAAGGAAAAACAACAGTTGTTATATAAGAATTCAAAATATAAAAAATAGTACATACATCCAGTTAACGTTTTTCACAAGTAAATGAGCTGAAACCTTTATCATGTAGGTGAGATTCATCCGGCTGAACCAATCCACCTAAAAACAATGTTTCGCGGTATGGACCTGAAAAGGCGTTGATAAAATACGTTTCACTACTTTGCCTGTATTTGAACATCTGTATTTCTTCATAACATCCATTTTCTTCTGCGAATGCGAATCGTGGCACCTCACTAGAGCCCAACACAGCAAGATATTCATTCAGAAGAAGTGAGAAGGGAGTCTCTCGAAAGAATGTTGTGCGGTGGTTTGGCTTTGTGAGAAATGAAGTAATAAGAGAACGGACGCAGCAAACTCCGGTAGCAACTGTCATCAAGTGGAGGTGATACGTTTGGCTGGGCCACATACTGCGGATGCCTCCTGAGAGCCTTAACCACGCTTGCCTACTTTAACCCTTAGACTGCTAAACAACGATATATCGTTGTTGTTAATCCCTATCATAAAGTTCCAACTAGACTGATGCTGACGTCACAATCCCCAAAAGGGTAAATGAATTCGGGAACTGCTTGTTGCACTTAACCGTCAGTGGTATAAAACATTTTCAAAACATAAAAATTACTTATTCGACGGGTTATTATTCAGTTTCGTACCTATTTCAGCCCTACGGAAAATTTAATACAAAAAATGTTTTCTTAAGCGCGGTAAAAATTTGAACATTAAATTGTGTACAGCAAAGTTTCTTGAAAATTAATAAAAAATAATATAAAATATTTTAATAAAAACGAACTACTTTGAACGACATCACTTGTTCATATGAATCATCCAAGGTATATTTTACTCAAATTTTGTTCTAGCGAGGAACTAGACGTGTTGGGATATTTATTTATTGTACAGCGCCCTTGAGGTTATTTTTACAAAAATGGCGCTCTATAAATTATCCAAAAATTAACATTATAAGTAAAAGTGCTTCTTATAACCTTTATTACAGAACCATGTTGAATAATTGACCAACTCCTGGCGAACTGTCGAAGCGATGACTGTGCGACCCATGTAACTGTATTTTTTCCCTTCTCTTTTTTTCTCTTCCTTTTCACTTCATCGCACAGTGGTGTCACGCATGACCGCCAATCCTCCGTCCCCAGTTCGTATCCCCGCCACGCCGCGCCGGCAATCATTGATCACCGCATGCTATTGTTATTCGGGACCAGCCCATGTTAGTACTGCTGTACTCGTACAAAGCCCATTGTTCGGTTTCGCCAAGTCCTTGGATCGTCGGACGACCTTGTTTAATAAGTAAGTATTATGACTAACTAGGATTAGTTGTTTTATCCGCATCGTTTCATGTCAGTTTCTCTAAAAATATTGATTTAATCTGAAATCTGTCATTTCTGAGTCTACGCTTTTATGGAAATTTTTTTTTTTACAATTTACACAAAAGGTAAAACAGAGTATTGAAAAAATAAAGGATAATAACATAGCAATGAAATACACATTAAAAATAAAAATAGTAAACAAAAATCCCACAAAGGCATGGCCTGTTCGTGGGTAGGTTTACAATAAACGTTTATAAATTTTTGCTCCTATAATAAATAGACAGGTAGGTATAATATTTTTGTGTAATATAAGAAAGAGAAAAGAAAATTTTCTGTTAAGGATTATAGGGTACTTTTTTTTTAATTTAGGAAGGAAATAAAAAATATAAAAAAACATAAAAATATTCCTTATTATTAAAGAGCAACAAAATATATCATAGAAAAAAAGAATTAATATCTTTAGTTTGAATCCAAGATAGTGCGTGTTTTTTAAAAGAAGGAAAATTTTGAAAGTTTGGGATCAATGAAATATTATCAGTAAAAAAATTATTTAAAAAATTTGGGCCTATAAAATATGCATGTACTCGTATCTGTGCTAGCCTCGTTTAACAATGTGGTATTTCTAACACACGATTCCTTCTTTGACTTGATCTATTTGAATTACTTGTAAATAAATTTTGGTTCTTAAATATATATTTTAAACCGCATTTCCCTTTCCGCATCTAATGACACATAGGACACCGCATTGGTTCACCAATTGCTGCGTATTTTGATCATATTTTTTTTTACATGAAGGTAAGATGATTAATCTTTCGCTTTAGGTGCCAGTCCAAGGGTTATTTATTTATTTATTATATATATACGGCCTAAGCCAATTACAACAGTTACATGAAGAAACATAAATGCAAAAAACTGAACAAAAAGAACATAAAACTATTTAGCAAAGACAAACAAGGACAAAACAATAATAGTATACAATATATTTAAAAAAAACGAAAGATCAAAAACTTTGAGCTAAACCATGCCAATCCAACTTCATCCCACACTGTTTAGTCGCGAAGAGATCTACGAAAAGCCGGAAGATCTATCCCAAAAAATTCCATGTCGTGTGATGAATTGACTAATCTACACATTCTGGACATTGGGGCACAAAAACCAAAGTTGCTCTTTGAAGATTTTATAAAATATTCTGGTGTAAAAATGGTGCCAGGATAGTACTAATTTTCATAGTCTTTTAATATTTAATTTCGTCGAGTTTTTATTCTAAGTGTACATTTTATTTTGTGGATTCTAATTCATTCTGTGTATTACATATTAGTTTTTCCGTCTCGCTGGCTTGCGTCTTGGGGGTAGTTAGCACGTACTGACAGATTGTCTGTACCACCTACATACATACATTTATTTATCACACTGCCAACTACCCACTAGCCAGTATGCACACGTCACGATTCCACCCCAGTATCCCGCAATGAGACCCGGCGCCAAGTAGAGCCATGTTCCACCGGTAAATCAATAATCCGCGAGCAGAAAGCTCTTTTCTGTGCCAAATGCCAAGAAAACAGCATTAATGTGGGGTAGCTTTAACATAAACATCACAAACTTGGCTTGATACTTGATATAGGTCAAGATTGCTATTTATTTATTAATATTGAAATTATAGTCTTTGATAAAGTACGAGACATAAAATAATAACTTTCAGAAATCAAAAGCAATGTCCCAGAACTGCCTTATGTACAAGGGAATACAACTATTTGAAGAAATGCCAGAAAGCATAAAAAAAGAAATTAATGTAAATATATATAAAATTAAATGTAAAAAGTATATATGTGAAAAATATTAGGTAGTATATAGTGTAAATAGTGAATATAATTAATGAAAATGTACATATGAAACAGTTAATATTATAAATTAGGATATTAAGTGTATAATAGTGATAAATAATGTTAGAATAAGTATAGATGTAAATATTGTGTTGTCTATGCGCTCTGTAGCTGCAAGACGTCCTGTAATCTAGCTCCTATCTGTTATAATTTTTTATTGATCTCAATTGAAAACGAGGAACTAGAATCCCAACCGTCCATGCGCTCTGTAGCTGCAAGACGTACTGGGATATTTATTTATTGTACAGCGCCCTTGAGGTGATTTTCACAAAAATGGCGCTGTATAAATTATCCAACTATATATATATAACTATATATGTTAATATATATTAGACTATGTTACATAGAACTAAATAAATAAATAAATATAAAAGACACCAATTACAGATTTATTTACAATTGATTTTTAAAAATCCATTTCACATGTTTTTATCGGTATTCGTACTATGCATAGAATTAAGAATAGCCCAGAACCGCATGCGCACATCAAACAGAAGGCGACTCAACTACTCATAAATGAGTAGGTTTACGTTTTGCCCCATTAGTTTCTTTGTAGACGTCGCTCAGTACGCAACTCCTGATTTGAATTCAACTATGCCGTGTTGTGTCCTTTTAAAGTGTAGAAATACTGGTAGGATCTTAAAGAAACAGGATGGCATCACATTTCATGTGTAATTAACAAACGAATGTTTAAGTAGCAAATGAATTACTTAAAAATTAAATTATTTTTCCATCTTTAAGATTGTCGAAGAAACAAAATGGAAATTTCGTTAGTATTGCCATGGTAGAATTTTTTTAAACCTACTTTGCTCATTTAATAAAAGAACTAATGAAAATTATACCTCGGATTAAACAACGCCGTGGGGGACATTTAAACGACATTGTCTTTAAAACATCAAATATTATTAAACATGAAATAAAAATATCCGTTTTGTGTCAAATAAAATTTGTTTTATATTTTAAGTTTAAATTTCATAAATTCAATTACTCTTATTAAATTACCCTTTATTCGTCTAATCTGTTGTGTCAATCAATGTTTCCGCGTGCACAATACAATTTTAGAGAAATCAACAGATTCCTTTTTTTTAACCTTACATTTGTATTATGATAATTTTTTTTTCCCATTAAGCAGCATTACCCGGAGACTTAAGGTATGCGCGCGGCGAAAGTGAGGCAAATTGGGGGAATTATTGGACACAGTCCTATGTATTCAAATATGATTCTACGCTCCTTCTGCTCTATTCTTAATTCAATGGTACTCTGTGATATTTCCCTATTCTGGTTTCAGTGTTTCAAATGTTGATTGAATGGACAAACTCAAACTTACTTACAATTAATGAAAAAAATGTTATATTATAAATTTTTAATTTAGAAAAAAAAGTCATAAAATAGATGTTTACATAAACGAAGAACGACTAATTGAAATTGAACATGTTAAATATTTAAGACTAAAAATAGACAGACAATGATTTGACTCGCATCAATAATTTAACTGGCAAAATAGCATCATTATCGAGTCTTTTTTCAAAAATCAAAAACTTTTTTCCAAAAACGGAAAAAAATCTTGTGTATGAAGCTTATGTAAAATCTAAAATATGTTATATGCAGCAACTGTGGGAAACAGGAAACAAAAATGACAGACTACAACGACAGCAAAATAAAATATAGAACAATATTTTGAGTTTGTCCAAATTTTTGTAGACAAGGACTGGATTCAACTCCCTGGGGAGCTGTTTATATAAACATATTACAACAGAGACGAAGAACATTTAAGAGAGTTCTTCGTCTCTGTTATATGTTTAAAATATAGAAGCTTGTTTATTACCTCCATCACCTTATTTAACACCAACTAAAGGACTCGTATAAAAATCTAAACAATTAAATTTTAACGAAATTTTTCAACTCGAATCTTTCAAATTTATTCATACGTAAGCCACTGGCATCATTGTAGACGCAGAACTTAAACTAGAAAAAAATTGTAATAATCATGGACATAATGCAAGAATATCAGGACAATATCATATATAATATTCTATGCTAGCGAGACGCTTCTTTCAATGCAGTAACGAAGTGAAGAAAATCATATTTACTTCGTATTTGGCGTCTATGTATACAGCTGAACTAAGGAACAACTATACGCAAGGAGCATGGAATAAATTAAGGGTCACGTATAACAATTCATACAGACAATTATTCGGATTGCCTAGGTACTGCAGTGCCTCTGAAATGTTTACAGCTGGACGAATAAACACCTTCGCTGCCCTACTTCGCCAAAGAGCCTGGAGCCTATGGGAACGACTGAAAAACTCTAATAACGAAATTCTCGAAGCCACTGCAGGGTGGATCCATTCACCGTTGTTCGAGCGATGGCGCGATATGCTAAGACCACCATAAGTGCTGCAAATATAAAATTTTATTTTATGTTTATATTTATGTTTATTGTCATATTTATGTTTATTGTTACATTTTTGTTTATATTTATAATTATGGTCATGTTTATATGGTAGAATTGGCACTGCACTATATTACCATTTTACTGAAATAAAATTCCAAAACGAGACAAGGGCAATTGAGACTAATAAATCAGGTACTAAAATAATACAATAAACTACCAGACAAAACTTCACAAAAGACTAGGACATACTTTTCAAAAGATGTAAAAAATATTATCAACCACAGTGTATGAAAAATAAATTATATATTATTTTTGTAAAAGCAATGTAATACCGTAATAGAGCTTATTACTTTTTTGTTTTAAGGAATAACCCGCTAAGCCTCTATTTTGAGGTTTGTCAGCAGGTGGGGAAGAGGGGATATGGAAGGAGGTAATGAAAAATACACCACAACACCCAGACCAATTGAGAAAAAAATCTTTCTTGGATTTTTTTCTTGCAACTGGCGGGAATCGAACCTGCGACGCCAGTTTCATAGATAGCCGTCAAACCAACTGCGCCACGGCGCTTGTCAGAGTTAATAAATATTTTTTTTAATAAAAAAAATGTGTTTAAAACCAATGACGAACTTCAGCCCTACGAGAAATTAGATACAAAAAATGTTTTCTTGCGTGCGTTAAAAATTAGAGCATTCAATTGTACGGCAAAGTTTCTTGAAAATGTACGAAAAAATAAAAAAATACGCACTTCTTTGAACGACTTCACCGGTTCATATGAACCAACCAAGGATAAGAGAGCTGTGAAGGATATCCGGTTTGCTTACCGTTAACGAACCAATCAGGAGAACTGACAGATAAGAACCTCTGAAACCTAACGTGAAGTAATTTCAGAAATACAAAACTTTAAAAATTATAGCGCCGATAATACGAGATAAAAATATTATTTTTTTTACTTAAGTTAATAGTCTATAAATATTTTTTTTTTCTTCAGACACTGAACTTCCTCATTGCGTAAGTCTTATGTACATTCTAGCTAAATGATATGAATTGCAAAGATTTATGCTCAATTGGTTTGAAACACATTTAAAATGATGAAATCGCTTTTTCCAGCCTTTGACAAGAACAAAATCGATGTTATTGTTTCTCCTAAATTACATTTTTTCCATGCCAAATATTGGCTTCATACGGGCACAGCCTAAAAAGCCTTAATAAGTTCATGAATATACTTACACACTGATAAATGTTTCGTTATTTCGTTCACTAGAAACATAAATAAAATTATTTTCAACTATGAAATTAACGGTAATTGTCTTGTCCGGTAATACGAGCTGAGAGATTTAGGTGTGATTATGGATGAAATACTCTTATTTGATTCAGGCGTCTATAAATAAGGCTTACAGAAATCTGGGCTTTATTATACGCACCACTCAACCATTCAAAACAACCGCATCCCTCAAAATCTCATATAATGCATACGTTCGCAGCCAACTTTTTTTGAGTTTGCATCTGTTGTTTGGAATCCTCGATATACAATGAGGAACTTCAGCCCTACGGGAAATTGGATACAAAAAATGTTTTCTTACGCGGGGTAAAAATTAGAGCATTAAATTGTACGGCAAAGTTTCTTGAATGTACAGAAAAAAAAAAAAAATATTTTGATAAAAACGCACTACTTTAAATGACATCACTGGTTCATGTGAATCAACCTATGATCTGAGAGCTATGGAAGATTTCCGGTCTGCTTGTCGCTTCTGGACCAATGGGAAGAACTGAATGAGAATAAGCGGAAATGAACCTCTGACGTCACACGCGGAGTTATTTCAGAAATACAAAACTTTAAAAAATCGTAGCACCGATAATGCGATATGTAAAAATTAAAAAAAAAAAAATTGACTTAGTTTAACAGTCTATTAACAAATAAAAAATTTGAAAAAACCACTGAACTTCCTCATTTATATATCACAACTAGATAAAATACAGAATAGATTCCTTAAACTTCTGGATCGTAAATCTCTTACATATTTTCACTCGTATGAAGACTCTTATTCCTTTCATAGTTTAACTTCCCTTACTAAACGTAGAAGCATTTCTGATGTCTTTCCTCTTCAAAATTTTAAACAATTTTATCGATAGTCCATATCTCTTTGAACGTATTTTAATCAATTGTCCCGTAAAGTCAACATGACAAGTTCATTTTTTTATGATTCATTGTCCAAAAAAAATATGTTCAAAACTCGTTTATTTATCGTAGCTGCTCCAAATTTAATTTACTTTGTCCCCATTTAGATATTTTTAATACAAAATTTTGTGACTTCAAAAAAAACTTTTTGAAACGTTGTAAAATGAAACATTTGTCAGTGTGTAATAAGTTTATGTTCCTTTAATTATGTTTATTTTATTATAATATCAAAAATTTTAATTGGTCAACTATATTATGAAAATCCCTCTCCTCCACTCCTCCACTCTATTTCCTCATCCCTTAACCTTCTTATGAGCTCTTTTTTTTCTCATGTCTTATATAATATATTATTTTTCTCTTTACTGTGTAACATGTTCTCTCATTATATTTGTGAAAAACTTTAACTGGATGTATGTACTATTTTTTATATTTTGTATTCTGATATAACAACTGTTGTTTTTCCTTAATAAATTACATAGTATGTAAAATGAAACTGATTTTTCAATAATGAAGTATGTACATATATACATGTATGATACTTGTCCAATCATCTGTTAAGAAAAAACATGAATGGAGAACGAACGCAGACACAAAATACAACTTTACTATCAGCTGGGCGGAGGAGTTCCAATAACAATGCATCGTAAAATAAAATTAATGTTCCGCTAAGAACCTGTTTGGAACATCGCATACTAGTGAAAACAGGTACACCACCTGTCCATCATATTAGGAACACGAGACGTTATTATCTGCATACGTACTGCTTGCCGTGAGTGTAGTCTCGGTTCATTAGCCTTACGTAGCGTAGGTGGCGTGACATGCCCCGTATCGACTTTCAAACAGTTTTTGCCTACTTATTAGATGTTTATCTTCGGGTGAATAAAGATGGAATTTTTTTCAAATTTCAACAGAAACGGAAAATGAGAAAACGACATTTAAAGCAATCTTTTAAACCAGCCACACATGTGATGTCATATTAAATAATGTTCTTTACCGTCCCGAACTTTTAAATTGTGTGAATTTTTATGTGAGACAGCGTGGGACGAGACAAAATACTCATTTTGCTGTTGATTTGCATAGTTCAAACTATGCCAAATACTCACATATTTTACGGTTCCACGTGTTAGCAAACAAACATGGAAACTTAGATTTATTTAATTTATCTTTATACAAATTAAAATCATTACTTTTTAACACTTATTTTCTAAATTATAAAAATGTACCAAGTGTTATACTTGTTTTACTGTTTATGCTACACATACATCGCCTCTGTTACTTAAATACTTTTTATATTTAAACCCTTTATTTATCGTTAATTTGCTGCATACCTATGTTTTAATTTCTTGTTTAATTTTTCTTTATTATTTACTTATTTTCTGCTCATTTTATTTCATGTATCTATATTTTCTCAACTGTGTACAGGTGTTTTGTTTCATTGTGATTGTTTTCCAATGTTATTTTATATTTTGTCAAAGGCGTAAGCCGTCGAAATAAATAAATAAGTAAGAACGGTATTTAAAATAATCGATATTTTAATAACAGTTATAAATTTAAATCTATGATATATGCAAGGGAAACGATTTGTTGACGAGTGCTGATTAGAGCTTTCATTTAAGACTTGAGACCATCGAAATTTCGAGTCCCGAGACATTTTGAATATCGTGACTCGTGAATTTCGTGAATTTCGAGACCAGCAGTATGGGATAGAGAACTCATTGCTACATACGTAATTTACATAATAATTAAAAAATATAATGATGACAATATCGTATTATATAATATAACTAGCGGACCCGACAGACGTTGTCCTGCCCGAACGTTGGCTTGCCTGCTATTACTTTGGAAAAAGACTTTTCATTGATAAGTAGGTACGTGTTTATGATTGAAATCCGAAGCTAAAAATTAATAATGTTCAAATATTGAATTTACGTAGGTACTTAGGTACTTCTTTATGGTTGAATTCCAAAAGATAAAATAATTCATTTCTGAATGTAGAATTCTTTTTGCAAATGTCGAAATCGGCTCTTCTCACCAATTGTCGAAAAAACCCAAGCATCGGCACAGTTTTGGAACCACGGTGCTTAGGAACCATTCGCTATCCATTATTTAAAAATATGGCCTTCGGACGACCTTGGGCGTGACCCCACCCCCTCCAGTGCACCAATCAATGATCCGTTAATACGTCACGAGTAAATTATGAACTCGCACGTTACTTGTATGTGAGGACTGTGAGGGGGAGGACTTCGTAGTTCTAAACTTGTTGCCACAGAGAGGAAAAACATTTTTGAGGAGAGAATATGGAAGTCTAGGCGTTTTACAGGGCTGATCTGTCATTGGCTGGTTTAACACGTTTACTGCCAGCCTGAAATATTTAAATCTCGAAAAATCGTTTCGTACCACCCCTTGGGTGGTATTCTGAACCGCTTTCGCGGCCGCGAAAAACATTTTTTTTTGGATGTAAACACACGAGATTAATTGTTTTCTACGGCCACGAGAGCGGTTCAGAATAGCACCGCTGGGCCCTTATTACAATGGGAAGCTAACAGAGTTACCTTCGACTGTCTACAAAGAATAATCTAGTATATTTGCATGAACATATAAAGTATCTTCATCGGTAACCTATAATTGAACATGTTTTAAAAAAATGTATCTATATTTTACTTTTCATACAGAAAACTTAATTTTACATTGTAGATAAAATTGAAGATAAATGTTGACTTCCCATTGTAATCGGGGCCCTGGTGTCTCCTGGGTTAAGGATCATAACTCTAAGATATTTGCATTCGAATTATACAATAGCTTAAATTCTAATTGTTCGATATTGTTTAGATATTGGGTTTTCTCCAAACAGTACCTTTTTTAACTAAACGAAATATTATTATCCCCTCCATTTAATTAAAAGGTACACTTTGTAACCCAATACATTGGTTCCAGAAAGCACATTGAAGTTAGATTCCTAACTTAGTACGTCGTGACTACGGCAACCTATTATTATTAAATGTAAACTAAAATAATCTTCGTCTTGACGAAGAAGCTTGTTTGCTTCGAAACCGGTCGGTTGAGAAAAATAAATAGTGGTTAAAAACAAAGTTGTTTTTATTTATTTTTTTGTAATGAATAACCGCAAAGTTAGTGTTTTAAATATAAAATTTAAATTCATAAAATATTATTATTTATCAGTAGGGATGTAACGATTTCCTGATGTATGGGAGCGAAGTATGGACTTGGAAAAACAGGGATGAAAGTAAGCTGAATGCTGTCGAAATGCGATCTCTCAGGCGAATGTGTGGTAAAACTATGTACGATAGATGCACAAATGTTGAGATCCGTACATTATGTAAGGCTGAGACAAGCATTATCGACAAAATCAAGAAAGGAGCTCTGCGCTGGTTTGGACATGTAGAACGAATGGACAGCGAGAGAACGGCTAAGAATATTTACAATGCGAATGTTGATGGATGCAGAAATAGAGGAAAACCGAGAAAGACATGGCATGACCAAATCCAACAAATACTTAAAGATGGACATGTCAAAAGTCGGAATAATCGGCGCGCGTGCATGAGAAGATGTATGAATGTAGAGGAAGCGAGATCTGTATGCAAAGATAGAGTGTTGTGGCGTTCTATCCTCTCTGCCTACCCTTACGGGGAAACGGCGTGATGGTTTGTTGTTATTAAGAGTTTGAAAAGCGCGCGAAACGAACAACGTGCGTGCGACGTTGCCGCTCTGACGTTCACTCTTTAGTCTACAGCCTTTCAGGCGAAAAGAATACTCATCTCGTTAATTACAAATATGAACAGGAATAATGTAGATAATATTCCTGTAGAGTCACAAAGAGATCAAAATAAGATTTTCACAGGTATCGGGAGTGCTTGTGACAGTTTGATTAAAGAAGCACAAGAAGAGGAGCCTTTATCAAACATGGCTGCTAACCCTGATCAAGATGAGGTGGAATCGTATATAAGATGTCCAAATATTCCAATTAAACAATACCCAAAGAACTATTGGCGCAATGAAGATAAAAAATACCCGAAATTGAAAACACTTGCGCAAAAATACTTGTCTTATCAACTGAGCTCAGTTGCCTCAGAGCGTCTGTTTTCAACTGCAGGTCTCATGCAAAATGATTTGCGTTAAATATTGTCTGCTAATAATTTGGACAATCTTTGTTTTCTTAGCAAAAATCTACCAAAACTTAACCTTTATATTATATATATATATATAGTTGGATAATTTATATAGCGCCATTTTTCTTAAAATCACCTCAAGGGCGCTGTACAATTAATAAATATCCCAGTACGTCTTGCAGCTACAGAGCGCATGGACGGTTGGGATTCTAGTTCCTCGTTTTCAATTAAGATCAATCAAAAATTATAACAGATAGGAGCTAGATTACAGGACGTTTTTCAGCTACAGAGCGCATAGACAGTTAGAAATTTAGCCCCCATTTACACATTTTAGAAATTGACAAATAAATATAACTGACTTTATCTTTTGTATCGGTTTACTTTACCACTTTGTGTAATTGAATGATAATTACTTTCTTAATTAGCGCTTTGATTGCTTTTTTTTATTTTTTTATTTCAAAATACAAAAATGTACAAAAACACAATTGTATTCCCATGAGTTAGCAAACTCATTCTGGGATTGATACAATTAAAGATTATCAGATAAAAATAAAAATACATTTAGTTGAACATAATTAAAACAAAAATGGACATATCTCGGAGACCTTTTTAAAAACAAATTATAATATATTATTTAACATTAAATCACATGGGTCAAGGGTTATCGATAAATAATTTAAGGAAATGATTTTTTAGTGTTATTTGATTTCCATTCGTAGACTGGTAAGAAATTGATTTAAAGTGAATAGGCAGGAGGTTATATTGAGTAGAGGCAATGTAGAGGAGTGACCTCAATCCGAATTTAGAGGAGTGTACAGGGGGTAAATGTAGACAGTTATTGATTAGATTGCTTGATTATATTCTTGATTATTCCATACAAATAAAAGTTTTCTTCTAATTTTAATTTAACGTTTTGGTTTACAACCTTCCCAAGGTTCAGTCTCTAATAAATATAGGTATTTTTTATGCAGAATACAGACAATTATTTATTTGTTTTATTTTTTCTATGTCTACTAAGCCACCGATATCGGTAGAGGTATCGGTATCGCCGATTATTTACTCTAATGATTGGTATCGGTATCGTATCGGCAAAATTATGCATCGTTACATCCCTAGTTATAAGCATAGTTGACCCGACGAGTGTAGTTAGAGAAGTTCCAAAATGAATCAAATAAACCAATACAATCTTCGACGCTTTATTGACCATTGGAGGGCGATTCAATTAGGAAGTTCAGGGGTTTTTTGATTTTTTTTATTTGTTTTAATAGACTATTAAACCAAACCAAAAAAAAATTGTACATCGTATTATCATATCTTCGGCTTATTCTCGATCAGTTCTGCCATTGGTCCATTGACGGCAAGCAAACAGGAAATCTTCTATAACTCTTTTTTATTTTATTTATTTATTTTTTATTATTAATAAAACATAAAATACAAAAATTACATATTATACTCCCGGGAGTTATTAGAAACTCATTTGGGACCGTACATAAAAAAAACATTTTTTTGACAATACATAATATCATACAAATTAATACATCCGAAATAAAAAGAAAACATTATTGTATAAGAAACATAAAACACCATCTTATATAAACTACATTAATAATTATCAATATCAAAAAGATTTAAGAAAAAAATATTTATTTATTCATATTTTTCGCTTACAAACTATAATTAATAATAAAAATAATGCGACCTCACTGGGGTTTCCCGTGCCGAGGACACTTAACAATTTAGTTTTTTGAAATTACTATTACAATTACAATTGCGACACTTCCGGATTTTTTATTCGGTTTTTCGTGTCTTAGCTCATCAGGCAGTTTATTATATTCGGAATGGCCAATATTTTCCAAGGACCTACTGCCAAACTTTGTTGAGCGAAACTTAGACACATGAAGATTCCTTGAATAACGCGTATTGTAAATATTAATATTATGACTCTCTCTCTCTCTCTTATCGTTGGTTGATTCATATGAACCAGTGACGTCGTTCAAAATAGAGCGTTTTTATTAAAATATTTTCAAATTTTTTTCCGTTATTTTCAAGAAACTTTAGCGTACAATTTAATGGTCTAATTTCTACCGCGCGGATGAAAACATTTTTTGTATCCAATTTCCCGTATTACTCGTTCCTCATTACTCGTTACAAGTGCTACTCAGCACCACACGGCACATAACAAGTATACAAACATTATTTTTGTGTTTTCTTAACGTTTATGTCGATACATTGTATTTACACAGAGAATTCCTCAAGTCACGAACGAATCGGCGAATATTTGTATAAAATCTCAGCGGAAGGCAGAAGACGGAAGAAATAGGCGTGAAGTACAAATTTGCCTGTCTAGTAGCGTAGCTTGAAATTCTCAAGTTCAATCTCAAGTTACTGTAAACTATCATTATAAATACTCTATCCAAGTTCATGGCTTCATGGGACCGCACTAGGGTACATGGACTGAACGCAGTATTCTGTGTCGAGGACTACGGGAATCTTCTCACACGCAATGGTGAAAAAAACTTCTTTTTTTTCCGTTTTCAAAATCGAACGATATTTTTATTTAATTTTACAATGTGCCCAGGGAGCATTTACAAAAATAATACAGGTAAGTACAAACATAGTCATAATTTAAAAAATAAACAAAAACACTTTTTTTTTTAAAAGACATGAAGAAACCAAAAAAGCATACTGCAATGCAAAATCAAAAGTAAAAACTTAGCGTAATAAAAAAGAGAAAAATATGGATATAATGTAACATTAATGGTAAGGTATAAAAATATGCAAAAAAAGGTAATAATAATGAAAAACAGTAGGTATATAAAGTAGTGGTCAGCGCGTTAGCCTGCCATGCAAGAGGTCTCAGGTTCGATTCCCGACATGGTTGATATGAAATATTTATTTAAAAGGGTGTTTTCGCACTAGAATATTTTATAGTCCCTGGACTGGTGCCTGAAGCGTAAGACTGATCATCTTACCTTCATGTAACGAAAATGATTTAAATACGCTGCGATTGGTGTACCAATGCAGTGCCCTATGCACCATTAGGTGCGGAAAGGTAATTATGATGATATAGTAAATAAGAAAAATGAAAAGCAAATTGTGAATAATGTTTATTTCTTCCTTTTTAAATACAAAAAAACGGTATTAACAAATTAAATCAACAGTAAGTGTATTAAATAATAATGGTACACATATTTAAAATATTTAAAAAAACTATTTCGGAAAGAATATAAGACAATAATGATACACATCAAGAACAGAGAAGAAAAAAAAATGAAAAATCAAGTTTTATATCGACTTTTATAATTCGCTTCTAATAATGCATGTAAGAACGTTTTAAAATGAATAATTGTTGTATTAAAAATGTCTAGATCACAAGTAGATTTGTTACCTAAGGAATGTAAACGCGGAATCAGAGAGTGTCGTGCATAGTTGTTATTAAATGAGTAAGTTCAGTGCTACGAAAAAAATGTTTTCTTTCGTTCTTTAAAAATTAGAACATTCAATTGTACGGCAAGGTTTTTGGACATGTATGAAAATAATAAAAATGATTTTAATAAAAACGTGCGATGCGATGTCCGTTGCCTATATTTAGACTAATAATTATATTTTGCGAGCTTTGCTGACAAAAAAGGTTCATTATTTATTTTATTACCAGCTTGCCCATCACACCGCTTACTGCATCTGAGAACTTAACTCTCTGTGGCGGTGCCCATATCTACCAAGGAAAATTCCTCGTAAAACTCCCTCGAAGAAGCTCTCTGTAATATAGTAGCCTTTGAACTCGTATATTTGTGTTGAAAAACATGCCAAGGCTACCAGGGCTGGTATTCCAAACGAAATTATAGCGCGGTATTGCGCGTTTTTACGTACTAAATACGCATTATAGCGCGCTGTAAACGCGTTCGGAATACCAGCCCAGGGCCCCGATTGCAATGGGAAGTTAACAGAGTTATCTTCGACTGTATAAAGAAAAACCTATATTTGTGTATGAAAATGAGTATGTTTGCTTGAACATTTAAAGTATCTTCGTCGGTAACCTATAATTGAACATGTTTAGAAGAAAAATTGTATGCATATTCTGCTTTTCATACAGAAAACATAATTTTACTTTGTAGATAAAATTGAAGATAAATGTTGACTTCGGGGGGCCCAGATTACAGAATTATATTATATGTACTTCAATTGTACTTAATATTACTTCTTTGAATTGTGGAAATGAGGGAAGTGAATTCTTCACTTACTCGATTTTTATCAACCAATATTTCACTATTTTAGTCATCCAATGTCATGTGTCAATGTGGCTAGTCCCATATAAAAAAGTCTATGATTACAATAACAACGGTCGTTCAACCAAGTTAATTTAAGAGAACCCATTCACATAAAATGTACCAAATAGTATTGTAAATGGGGCTGACTTGTACCCTCTTGCTTTCAAGACCTGTTATACAATATATTTTCCTTTTTGATGAGGTCAATGCAAATTATTTTCTCATCTGAACAAGCTGTCGTAAATTACGCGCCGAGCATCTTTGAATCAATTTACGCTTACGCATTCAAAGTCCATTTCTTTTGCACGTACGAATTTATAAGATATTAAAACTAGTATGCAGTTTTATGGACGTGTTAGGCGTATTGGATTTTTTAATCAAGTCATTCTTGTTTTTCAAATATTATGCAGAGCTAATTTATTACGCCACTTGCTAAAAAAGTCGCCCATACGGTCAAAAACCATTCTATGACTATATTATTTTTTTTAACTTCCTCGAAGTAGGGCGTGGAGTTTATTTTGATGTTGACATAAACTAGAAGACGCGAGAAACGATACATTACAAAGCCCATTATTTTGACCGCTTCTAGCACTAAGCTTGGAAGTTCACGATTAATTATTAATGTTTTTTGTTCATTTAAATTTTACGAGCTGTCATTTTAAGTGGTCACAGGATGAAAATGGTCCAAGGAACTTATTATAATTAACTAAACCTTGCGCCAAAACTCTTGGAGCAAATTTTAATTTGTTTTTTAAAAAAATTCATTGAAATAAACGTCCCATTTTGCCTTTTACATTTAAGGTTTTTTTTTTTAAAAAATATTAATAAATTTCATAAAAGGTACATGTTTTTTAAAAATTCTATACAGATCTACTTTTACACTTATAGTTAATGTTATCTCTGTAACTCCAAAAAAAGAGACTAACTCTTGTGATTGGAGAGTGACTTACACTGTTTTAGTTGTTTATTTATAAGAGTTTATATAATTTTTAAAAATTCGAGTATAAAATGAATAACATAGAATATATAAAGAAAATAAACATAAAACAATAATACATTCATACTAATTGACATTTGATGCAGTTTTTACACGTGTTCAAAAAATTTCTTTAGATTTACTTTAAATTTATTTATTGATATATTATTTTTAGTTCATTGGGTAGATTATTTTATTTTTTTACACCTTTGAAGACAAAGCTATTTTGACCATGACTTGTGTGGAATTTAGGAATTTTAATATTATTTTGGTATCTGAGTGACTTATTCATCTCAAATTCTTTTATTTTTTCTTCTTTATAAATTTGTATAATGGAATTTATTTTATAAAGAGTGTCTACTGTATGAACCTTAAATATGTTATGTACACTTTCCGTATTAAATGTTGAGGGTTTCTTTAAAATAGCTTTATTAATAAATATTTATACTATATTAGGAGGGTTTAATATATTTGCAAATACACCACCCCATCCTACAATACCATTTTGTAACAAAGATTGTACAATTGAGTAATAAGCTATTTTTAAATGGTTCATTTTAAAAATATTCCTTTATCTAATAAATATGTATATTAGGGTGTCCCAGAAAATTTTTATTTTTTCAATGCATACCCTCTAATTTTTTTTTAATGATGTCAAAACACTTATAAATAAAATTTCACGTAAATTGAATCACTGCAACCCGTGCCGACTTGCATCGGAACTTGTCAGAACTTACATAGTACGGCGCGCGCGAACTAAGTGTTAATGTGCTTGTTATATCGTATTTGTTTTTATTAGTGATCGCATTGTTTTCGTTGTGTCGACATGTCTGTGGAGTTACGCAGTTCTAAAAAGGAAATATTTTTGGTTGGGAATATAAAACATCAAATTACAGGTTCTAAACTTCCCTCTAATGGACAAGTGCTGGCGGTTTTATTTTTTAATATTCGCAAAGTCAATTTAAGCGTCAATGAAAGTGCAAATCTTACTATTCGTGATTGCATTATTTATTGGGAAAAGGCACGTATACCGACTAAATCTTTACCTAACTGTGTTAACTGTGTTAAAAGAATGAAAAATAAAAATATTTTGTTTAAGAAAAAAAAACAACTTTTAATAAAGCAAATTATTACACTTATGAATAATGTGAAATAAAACCAAAACATTGTTACAAAGAACTACTAAGTACCATAGTCCTTAAAATATAGCTTGATTAAAATGACAGCTATCAAACTAATGGCACTAGTAAGTGATGGGAAATGATCACTGATCAAATCGATTTTTTCAGTTTTTTCATGCAAACCTGAAACTCTGTTTCTGAAAATTGATATAAAATCGAAAAACAAGCCTATTATACTGTGTTTAAGACAATTATTCACCAACAAATAAGACATTTATACTTTTTTTCATGAAAAACATCAAATGAATTATTATTTCATTTAAATTATTTATTGACAATTCTTGATGGAATTCCATAAGTTATTAATTTAAAAAATACTTGGTACACTTCCACTTATTTATTTTGACCAATTAGCGCTTTCACCCTCTAATGGGCATCTTCAGACTGGTGCCATTAAAATGAATTATTGTTTTATTCCATCAATTTACATTGATCAATTTGTTCAATATTTAACATTTTTGCAAAATGATGTAACCTTGTAAGAACGTCATTAATAATTAGGTTTATTTTAGTTTTTTTTTGTTTGTTTTAGAGCTGATTTTATACATTTATATTGATTTATATGTCAAGCATTGTATTAAAATAATTAATTTACATGTCAGATACGAATGATTTTTCGTGTGTCAATATAAATCACTCCTTAGACGTCTCTACAAAGTTATATCGTCACTATAGTCACTCTCACCCATGAAGTATAAGGGATGGGCCGCCTTGTGGGTACTAAACTTCAACGGAATGAATCACCGATGCCTTGGTACTTATTGCCCAGAGTATGAAGTCTATTACTGACTGCATTTTTACCGGACGAAGTCACTAGTCACTAGTTATTGTTGTCACATCATATGATATTATCAATTTGGCAATATGTGTCGTATCTTTTTCTTAAAAGTTCTGAAGCAAAATTTATTTCAACACGGAGATTCTCTGTATTGAGTATGCTCCTTATTTACGGATCAATGTGCGATCGATTGCAGAACAACCCTGTTTTATGTGTACGGTTTGCCAATACGCGTCCAGGATTCTGTTTTTTTTTTTTCACACACGTAACTCTGTTTGATTTTTCGTAAACAGTGATAATTAACGACAAAGTTCGAATGTTAAGATGATGATGTATAAATAATTCTCAAAATTGACGTTCAGCCATTATCATGGTGCATCAGTTGGGTTCCTACAGCTACAGGCAGTTGGCAGTTAGCCAATGATTGTCAATTGTGCGGAAATTTTTTAGACAGCCAAGTGTCACATTGTCCATACTCCATATTAGGGATAATAATATTAATTTATTAAGTATTAAAATTAAAAAATATAAATATGATTCAGTACTAAATATTACTTTATAACTACATTCCACAATAGGGAAATACTTATTTATACATCAACGGTTCAAAGAACCTTTTACAAAAAATAATAATTTACATAAATAATCACAGCAGTGCACAATAATCATGTAGTACATAGTATGAAATAATAGAATAATTAAAACTAAACAATTTCGTAAACATATAATACAAAAAGTTAAAAAGAAACATAACATTTCTAAACAAAAGATAGCAATAACCATGAGAAAATCTTATGTACTAAATATAAATATAACACAGTAATGTTGAGAATAACTAGATAATAATAATAATAAAATTAATACAACATTAGTACTTAAAAAAATAAAAGTTTTTTGAGAAATAAAACAATAATAAAAAAAAGTTAAATTACTAAATAATATCTCTATTTAGTGAAATCACCACCATCAGTTGGTTGAAAGAAGTTGCCATTCGGCAATAAATCCACCAATGTGCAATTTAAAATTATGTCTAACATGTTAAATAAAGAAATAAAAAATCACGTACTCCAGAAAACAAAGTTAAATTTAATAATATATTTTTAAATAAATTTATTATTTTTCTAAAAAATAACGAATGAGAATTAGTTTTAATTCATGAACAGAATTTGTATCGAAGATATCGAATATTTGTTCTAATTCATTTCCATACCTATGTATCATGGGTATAGGAGAGTGCACTTCAAATTTAATAAATATCACATACTGCGAATACCTATAAAAATATATGAAATGGATTGAGAAAAATAAATTGCATTTTCAAAATCAATATTAAATATATATATATATATATATATATATATATATATTAAAAAAGAAATTTTTGCGTTCTCATGATTTACCCAAATATTTAATTTTAAGGGCCATTTTCAACGAGTTGTAAATAACTCACTATTAGAAAATCTGACAACAAGCCCGCCAATGTACAAAATATTAATAATTATAACATGACTATGACCAAAAGTATGACTAACTTTTATCAATGTTATCGATGTTTTTTAACGATTACATGTGTGGAGTGTGGACATAATGCTGTCATTGACGAATTTGGCAATATGATTTAATACAAATGAATTTTTCAAGGAAACCGATACTGCGGTAGGTCAGAGGCACAAAAGTGTATCTCAAAAATTCTAGTTTTTAAATAAATAAAACTTTATATGTATATGAAAATCCGATTTCTTTAATACGTCCATCTGTTGATTTGTGCGAATTTAAGATGGAAGAATAAAAAAAAATACAACACAAAAATCGCCAAGTGGAAGAATTAAATAAATTAAGACATTGAAACATGGGCGGAATGGTGAATATTACGCTGCGTGGAAAGTAGCCACTTAAACCATCTAATGACAGGTCATACGCCCTGGGAATGCCTCGACTTATGATACGACTCATAATTAAGCTTTTCTTCCTTTTGTACATTGATTTAATTTAATTGAAAGTTAATTAACGTGTTTTTTTGTTACAGGTATTTACATAGTTTATGGTTACATAATCACAAGAATGACAAGATGTACGTGATGGCTTCATAAAAGGCTCCCCTAATGTAAGAAACATTTACGTATTAATTCATTTGTTATTTATTTTATATTGCAAAATTGGTTTGTTTTATTTTTTCATCCTTAAAAGACTATGCTGAGAGATCCCTCTGGTGGACAATACCAGTGGCAGCTGCAGGGGTTAAAAATGGGGGGGTAATTTTTTTAACTAAATAGATACATGTGTATTTCACAAAAATATCCGTACAATTTTTTTTTGTAAAATATGTAAATATACCTATGTCTATAATTTTTTTCCAATATGATACACAAGTTTACAAAATACCTATCATAGCGAGTGCACTTTATCTTGGCTCATAGAGTTTCTTAAAAAGGCCGTAATTCGCTTTAGCGTAGAAAAACATATTTCACTCTCAACTGTCATCGTAATTCCACAAATTAAAATTACTAGTACATTTAACTTTTAAACACAAAAAAATTACTAAAAATGTTCAGGATTTAAATTTTACGAGTCAAGATGAGTTTAGTGCATACGAAACAGCACCTTAACAAACACTAGGTAATTGAAAACGTGCAAGAAACATTATATCATAATAATATTAATTTACAAAGCACATTTTAACCTTGTAAAAGTTAATTTTCTAACTAAAAGTTAAGTTCACTTAGTTAGTTTAAAAATATAAACTTATGTTAATCCTTTCCATTAGGAATTCGTCCTTTTTAAGTGTAGGTATGTAAAATACGTAGGAATTCATTTATCATCGTATCTCTTCCATTCTAGACCAATGCCAATTTTATATTATTATCAATCTTATTTTTATCTTCCTTGTTTCATATTGTTATCTCTACCGGAACAACGTCCGCGTTCGAACTAATTTTGGGCGAAATATTCCGATGTTCATGTACGCACGGGACGTTTCATCTCTTTCTTTCTCATGAGAAAATCTAGAGATAAGACTTAAGCTTTGGGGCAGTTACAGAAATTACCCACGCACTCGACATAACATGAATATTTGAGGGCGCACGTGCTTAATAGTATTCTAGATAACATCTATCAAAATAGGTCTTTAAATATTTGAATGAATGATTTAAAAAAATAAATTACGAGTATTTAACCCAATTGCATTATTTTATATACTTTCTTTATAATGTATTTTAAGTAAATTATTTTAATTGGTGGCAAATTTTAGGGGGTCATTGACCCAATGGACATAAGGGAAAGCCGCCACTGGACAATACATACAATAGACATAACAATATGGCTTTCGATAATATTGACCGCATACAACTATTAAACAAACTAGAATGTACTCGTATATGCATACGTGGTATTATAATATGAGAATTGATTTTGATATTGATATGTCATTGTTGCCAATAAACATATCCACTTCTTACAATTTTTTTGTTACTAAATTATCAAGTTTTAACATGTTGCTAGTGAACCGATGAAATTTCAACATAGATAATGACATCAACTTTATAAAATTGTTCAATTTACATTCTGTAATAAAATTTTATTCGCAATGATTGAACGCTATCATGTGTGTAATAATCTTTTTTAGATAAAATAAAACAGTATGTCTAAATCGTGTTATTTGATTAAAAAATGGGACTCCCTGAATTAATTCATTTTATTTAAATTGATTGCATTTTTGCACATTTTTGAGGAGTCAATTTAGAAGTCTAGGCATTTAGTCTAAAAGTTTCGTAAATCTTCATTCTAGAAAGGTGTTTACATTGTGTATTTTTATATGTGTAGGTATTATACTTGACACTAAACTTTCTTTTACAGTTCATATTAAACATTTTATCAATAAATCCTTAAAACTCCTTGGATTTATTAACAGAAGCACAACTGACTTCAAAAATATCAATACCCTTAATACTCTTTTCTGTTCCCTAGTTCGCCCGCACCTAGAGTATTCCTCTGTTATCTGGTCTCCGTATTATGATGTTCACATCAAAAATATTGAATCAGTTCAACATCGATTTTTGAAAAAGATAGGCTGGAAATTGGGCTTACCCAGATACCAATATACGTATAATAAGTTAGAAACTAGCTAAAATATACCTTCTCTTCAAGACCGTCGAAATAAATCCGACCTTCTAGTCCTATTTCAAATTCTCAACTCACTCTTTGATGCGCCTGAACTACTGAGCTCAGTAAAATTAAATATCCCAACTAGAAACCTCAGATAAAACTTACTCTTTCATACCGATAACCATAGAACTAACTATGGTTTTTATTCCCCTATGCCCAAAATTCTTAGGTCTGCCAACAAACATACCAGTCTTGATTTCCTTGATTACAAGTTGTCTTCTTTCAAACGATCACTGAATCAAATTCAATTATAAACACCTCTCTCCCGCTTCCACTCCCACCAAGTCTACTATATACCATTGTGTCTTTCTACTTTCCTTTATCATAATTTTCTATGCATAAACATGTCCTTAAAAATGCCCATTGGGCTTATATATAAATAAAATGTGTATTGCATGAATTGTAAATTGTTTCTGTAAGTGAATACTAATTAAGAGTGAGCATATAGAAATACCTTTTTTTTATGAAATATAATGTACAGCGCCCTTGAAGTGATTACTTACGAAAACGGCGCTGTATTTTTGTTTGAATTTTTTTGTTGTTTTTTAAAAACTCATAATCCAACAGAACAAGACTCCATACTACATTTAATTTGCCAATACCTAGGACTAACTCAAGGAAAAACGACTTTTTCTTTAGAGCATGTCATTATTATAATACTGTTCTCTCCTGTCACGCAGACATTTTTCATCTCTCCTATATGAAATATAGAAGACTCCTTATAGACAGTACACCCGTTTAGTTTTACGATGTCAGTAATTATGTATGTACTCGTATGTTCATTATTATATTTTGTACCTTTTACATTATTTTTATAAAACTTTTTTCTTTTCTTATTTTTTAAATTTAAATTTATCTTGTTTCTATTTACTTTATTTTTATCACTGTATAAAAATATATGTATTTTTATTTTATTTGCAACTTCTAAGTGCCTAACATTTCTTAATTGTTAAATTGTTTTTTTTTATACCGATAATGTACTTAATCAATAGCCAACACCACTGTGGAAAATTTATATTGACTGTTTTCACAATTTTCGTTTGTATATATTCTTATTTTATGTATGCAAAGTATGTAAAAACTGTTGTTTTTTTTCCCAAATAAAAATAAAAAATAAATAATTTTGGAAAACACAAAAAAACTTATTTGAAGTCAACCTGAATACGATAAGAGCTAACTTATCTGCTAGAGACACGTTTTTTTTTTAATCACATTTAAATGAAATATTTTTTTTGTGTTGTCTTATTTCTAATAGTATTTCCTTATAATATTATATTATAATGACCAAGTGTCATGGCGACCCCACTGTGGTCGTACAGTTTAAGGCAGGGGTGCTCAAACTCGAACTGCTGGCGATCTACCTCAATATTGTTATACTACGATCGATCGACTCTGAGAGGCTGCAAGTATGGGTGATGCAGGATTGTCGTCTAGGTAGGGTGTATCGTTGCACAATATGCATGGATATTTTTCTATAGATCGACTCAAAAAGCATTTGCGATCGACTTGTCGATCGCGATCGACCGTTTAAGCACCCCTGGTTTAAGGTATCATATTTATAACAAGTTAGACAACTTTGCGGTTTCTTCATTCTTAAGTCTTTGTATCACATGGAGATGAATTCGTATCATTTTACACGCTAAAAAATATAATAAGTTTTGTCACCAAATAATTCAATTTGACAAGCCGAAAAAAGTTTGACATTTGACTTCGTAACTAACAATAAAGTGTGAGGACCAAGGACGGGCACGTGAAATTTTCATAACCAATCAATGTGGTTTATTTATTTATCTATGATTTATTAAGTTAGTTCATAACGTCTTATGAACTAATAAAAACTTTTATTAATATTACAATTTTCTATCAAAATTTCTCAATAACATATTTTTTCAAATTAATTTGGAATATTTCAATTTTTTCTATTTCCTTTATTTCTTCAGGTAAAGCTAGGGTTTCCTAGGACAGCGGTGCCCGTATTTTAACGGCCGTAGTGAACGGTGATGCAGTGGACAGCCGTCGTAAAGGTGACTAGAGTGTGGTTTTCTAGGAAAACGGTGTTATCAACACCATTTAACACCGTTTTCCTAGGAAACCACTCTCTAATCACCTTTACGACGGCTGTCCACTGCATCACCGTTCACTACGGCCGTTAAAATACGGGCACCGCTGTCCTAGGAAACCCTAGCTTAACTCATTGTACAGCTTTAATACCTTGTACCTAAAGATTAGAGATTCTGTTTTTCTCCTCATTGGTATTCTTATCTTTTTTTAACCCCTTGTTTTTCATATGTATGACATTGTTGGTTAAATTTTATAACTGTTTTTATTTTATTCATCCCCTTAATTAATTTATGCAAAAAAATTGCTACATTATATTTAATTTGTTGCTTTACTGTGAGTAAGCCAATAAAGTTTGAATGCCCTAGGTGAGCTCACCTAGACCGAGTAATGAAAAGCAATTAATATTTATTATTAATTTGATCGAATTTTACGATATTTGGAACAAAACATGTTCCAAGCCCGGAAAATGATGCGTATCTCAAATTTTACACGGTATACCGACAATTTGAATTATTTTACCCTTTTTCAAAAAGTCTTTATTTTTATAATAAATTTGATTCCAGTAAAAATAAATAATGCAAAGCATATTAAGCAAAAACATATTTCATTTGAATATATCAATGTAGAGATAACTTACATATTATTATTATAAATTAAATTTCTCTTTTGAAATTTTGTATTACTTCTAAAATCGCTTTAATGAAATTTTATCGACTTCTCTTGGTTTAAAATCTTCTCCTTATATTGCTTTTTCAAATTTAAAATGATTACTTGCCATACTTGTTATTTCTTCTTTATTTTTTCTTTTTTCTCTGCTGCCATTGGCATGTTTTTATACTTGTTATACTTTTAAACTACTTTTAATTACTTATATTATATATGTTAATAAAATCAATATATTGCTGCTCTTACTATAATGTGTCATTAATTTTGAAGATGTTTTTTAAATTGACCTAAATTTAAATTTACTGTCTTATATTTCACTTAAAGATTCTTCTCATCGTTTCTTTGAATCCCTTAAAATAAATATGTGTTTATGTTTTTCCTTTTTTAAAAAAAATGTTATTACTATTTTATTTTATTTTTACATCTGAGTATGTTTTTCATTCTTTATTTCCATTCTTAATTCTTAATTACTCTTACAAGTTTTCTTCATTTTTAATATTATTTCCATTTGTAAATACTCATTACAAACTACAAACCTTAAAATATTTTTTTTTCACTTAAATTAAAATTTTTAAACAACTTTCATTTATGTTTTCTTTTTCCTTCTCTTTTTTATACTTTCATAATTAACATTAGATTTAATTGCTTTTTAATATGGAAACTTCACTGGTCCATTAGAATTAAGTCCAATTGTGTAAAATATTAAACTTTGTAACTGTACTGTATGTTTCCTGAATAAAAGAAAATAAAATAAATAATAATGTAAAAAATAAACTCAAGTACAAAATAAAAATTAATAAAAATGGTCAACTTATAAGAAAAGAAAGAAGAAACAAAGATACAAACCAACAAAACAACAAGAAAAAAAGATAGAACGCCCCATCACTCTATATTTTCATACAAATCTTGCTTTCTCTGCATTCACATGTTTCTCATGCACGCGCGCCGATTATTCCGACTTTTGGCGTGTCCATCTTCAAGTATTTGTTGGATTTGGTCATGCCACGTCTTTCTCGGTCTTCCTCTATGTCTGCATCCATCAACATTCGCATTGTAAATATTTTTAGCCGTTCTTTCGCTATCCATTCGCTCTGCATGTCCAAACCAACGCAGAGCTCCTATCTTGATTTCGTCGGTAATGCTTATATCAGCCTTACATAATGCATGGATCGCAACATTTTTGCGTTTATCGTACATAGTTTTACCACATATTCGCCTGAGAAATTGCATTTCGACAGCATCCAGCCTACTTTCATCCATGTTTTTCTCTATACTTCGCTCTAACACTTTATTAATTTTATCGACTTTTCATCTTCGTAGAATTGATAATTATTATTAACATATTACAACAGAGATGAAGAACATTTAAGAGAAGGTAATATAGAAGTCTAAGCATCTACAGGGCTTATGACCTGTCAATGGCTGGTTTAAGTGGCCACTTTACACACCGTGTAACATTCACCATTCTGCCTGTATTTGAACATCTATATTCCTTCAATTCTTTCATCTGTTGATGTTTGTGAAGTTAAAGAGCTGAAACCTTTATTTATGCGGATGAGATTCATCCAATTAAATTATTTCACCTACGTACTAGGCAACGCCTGAAAATATTATTTTTTCAATTTCTATACTTCTTCATGGACCAGGTATCTGTTGATGTTTGTGAAGTTAAAGAGCTGAAACCTTTATTTATGCGGATGAGATTCATCCAATTAAATTATTTCACCTACATACTAGGCAACGCCTGAAAATATTATTTTTTCAATTTCTATACTTCTTCATGACCAGTGTTGATGTTTGTGAAGTTAAAGAGCTGAAACCTTTATTTATGCGGATGAGATTCATCCAATTCAATTATTTCACCTACGTACTAGGCAACGCCTGAAAATATTATTTTTTCAATTTCTATACTTCTTCATGGACCAGGTAATTTAATTTATCAACAAGAGTTTGTCCAAATTTTTGTGTGAAGGAATATAGATGTTCAAATATAGGCAGAATGGTGAATGTTACACGGTGTGTAAAGTGGCCACTTAAACCAGCCATTAACAGGTCATAAGCCCTGTAGATGCTTAGACTTCTATATTACCTTCTCTTAAATGTTCTTCATCTCTGTTGTAATATGTTAATATAAACAGCTCCCCAGGGAGTTGAATCCAGTTCTTGTCTACAAAAATTTGGACAAACTCAAAATATTGTTGATAATTATTGATTAATTCATCAATTATTTGTCGACCTCATGGTGTAATGGTCACCGCGTTTCAGGTAACAGTCCGGGGACTATGAAATATTCTAGTGTAAAAACACCCTTTCAAATAAATATTTTATATCAACCATGTCGGGAATCGAACCCGAGACCTCTTGCATGGTAGGCAAATGCGCTGACCACTACACCACGAGACGGACGAACATTGAAGAACTGTTACATATAAGTTATGACAGGAATAGTTGACTGTACAGAACTACTTAGTTTAATAACAATACATGTGCCAGCCAGGATTTGTAGACGGTACCACCTGTTTCATGTACCAATAAGTAAAACATCGTATGTTAAACATGCTTTTTTTCGTAGGACTTTTTCAGGATACAATACAAAATTTAAAGATATAGACTACACAAACATCTCTCAGATTTAAAATTTACACTAAAAATGCATTATGTAACTTAGTAGTCATTATAATAATAAATATTTACATCTCCCTTACCCTCCTTATCCTCTCTTCAAGCATTCTTGTCCTAATCCCGCCCAATTTACAATAACTTACTGTCCTTAAAAAAAATACAAAAAAATCCTCGATTTTGAAAAATATTTACGAGTACATGAAAATAACATTTTTATATGTATAAACTTATATGTATTTATTTAATATGTAATATATTTTCTTTACTAACGTTGTATACTTTGTGGAAATCTGTTATTAGTTCTGAGTTTATACACTATATCTGTTTGTTTACTATAAATATGCATGTAGAACTGTTGATTTCCCAAATAAAATAAAATAACATTACAACGACCCAAAAAGCAAAAAAAATAAAATTATTCTATTAAATCGTACGGTTCAAAAAAAATAGTAATTTAGGGCGTTTGTTTAATTAAAGTGACTTTTAACTTAATTCAATAATAACATATTTCAACAGAGATGAAGAACATTTAAGAGAAGGTAATATAGAAGTCCAGGCATCTACAGGGCTTATGACCTGTCAATGGCTGGTTTAAGTGGCCACTTTACACACTGTGTAACATTCACCATTCTGCCTATATTTGAACATCTATATTCCTTCAATTCTTTCATCTGTTGATGTTTGTGAAGTTAAAGAGCTGAAACCTTTATTTATGCGGGTGAGATTCATCTAATTGAATTATTTCACCTACATACTAGGCAACGCCTGAAAATATTATTTTTTCAATTTCTATACTTCTTCATGGACCAGGTTATTTATCAACAATATTTTGAGTTTGTCCAAATTTTTGTTTACTCAAAATATTGTTGTTAATTCAATAAGTTTCTGGTTTTGGCTGAAAATCTTGTTTCGGTCGGTCGCCAGAAGATATTTTATTTTTTTGTACAAATATGCACTTTTTCTACAGAAAAATCGATTTAGCTTTATAGGCAATTCAAGAAAACTCCGTTAACTGGAAATTGGAGTCAGGGAAACCGAATGCATAAAACCACTATCAGTTTAGTATAACCTTAATAAAACAAACAATGTCAATCTTCTCAATACTCGATACAACGTTTCTCAATTCGTTTTACGATTACTTCACTTCAAAGTCGGATTTCAAATTATGTCATATCATGCCGACTGACCGTTGGATGGTAATTTGCGCACGTCATTTCACATGTCAAACTGTAATCTTAGTTTAAGACGCTCTAAATCACGGATTAAATCGTCAGAGAGGGGTTAATCGCAATTTTCCAGTTATTGCGATGATATCACATAGGCGATAATAAATCCTTGTAATCATCATAAATAAAACGTATACGTTATTTATGATTTTATGTTGGTGTTTTTTTTTTGTTTTTACAATTAATGAAATACAAAATACACTCACATAAACAAGCAAAGAATCCCACAAAGGAATGGCCCGTGTGTGGGTTATGCATTAAAAAAAAACTTCAATTTTGTTTTTTTTCAAGCTTTGATATGGCATTGCTGACTGCCCTAATTTGCTTAGTATAATTAATTTTCATGCACCCTTTGAACGAACTCTTCACACCAAATTGTTTTACTGTGTTAACGTAAATACTATTGCAGAAAAAAATCATGCTTACCTATAAAGAATTTGCAATTTGTATGAAAACTTTATTGGAGCCAATGCGAGCGATATATTAAACTTAAATATTATTAAATTCAAAAAGGAAATTGCCGACAGCATACATGCATTATCGTTGTAAGTTAGTTGCGAGTAAATGGAATACTATTTTATTTTTTTATTTTAAATTTACAAAGGCATACATCTTATGCACAAATGTTTATTTTTTTGTTTTTCAATTTCTCCTGTTATAAAACTCATGACACATTATGTACATTGTTAATTATAAGCTTGAAATAATTTTTAGCCCAGTATTAAGTATCCATAATATTATAACAGTATCATTGTGTGTATGACTGTAGATTCAAATAAATAAAATAAAAAAAACATACGCGAGGAATTCTGGAAGTACTACTACTACCATCACGCCATTTATCCGTAGGGGTAGGCAGAGAGGATGGATTTCCACTCACATCTATCCTGACGTATATTTTTTGCTTCTTCCTCATTTTTTTTTTCAAAAATATTTACAAAACAGTCTTAAATTAAAGTCCTGCTGAGTTGCATACATACAACTCGTCAGCAGGTTCTTATAAATTACATCGATTATTTACACTTAACCTACATTAACAATAATTTTACTTGAAAAACATTACATATTACATTATGAAAAATTAAAAACTATCACTAACACAAAAAACTTTTTTCTAATGACCGTAATTTGAGCAAACGTCTCACTCCGGTATTTAACTCAGTATTTTTAATATTGTTTGGTAACATGTTAAATATTTTAGGTATACTGTATTGCAGTGTCCTTTTGCCATATTTATTGCAATATGTAGGAACATTTAGCCCTTCCATACTGGTAAATCTGGTGTTGCAATCATGTACCAACTTGTGTTTATACTCTTCATACATCTTGTCATACATGCCCCTCGGTTGTCTGCTTTTGACATAGCCATACCTTTTTGGTTTATCTGATCGTGCCACGTCTTTTTTTCTAATATATAATATTAATAATAACAATTATCTTTATTGGACGTTAAGAAAAAACAGGAGGTAGCTCACGACTAATACACTGGCTACGTTTTCCACAGAGGGTCGAATACAAACTCTGTTGGCTTATGTATAAGTCACTGCACAACTCTGCTCCGGAATATCTAAGGGAACCATGCATTCCAGATGAACTAGCTGACAGGCGTCTCACGCTTAGATCAGCTACGTCTACGGCGAGACGAAAAGTTATTATACCTCTACGCAAACAGCGCACTAAATTTAGTGAACGCGCATTTGCGGTCGCAGGCCCTATGGCATGGAATGCTCTCCCAGCAGAGGTGCGAGGCTGTGAAAGTGAAGTGATGTTTCGGAAAAAACTTAAAACCCACTTGTTCTCTAAATCATTTGAATAAATCCGTAGCACGTGACAACAAAATAAATTGTTTTTATTAAATTACGAATTTAAAAGCTTCAATTAAATTAATTAAACAATAGAATCGCTATGTAAAGCGCCCTTGAGGTATTTTATTACGAAAATGGCGCTATATAAGTTATCCATAATAATGATTAATGGTAACATATTAATAAGACGTTTTTTACATTAAAATAGCTATTTTAAATAAGTATTGATGAAGATAAAAACATTACTTACCGGTAAAAGGTTACCATCGCTTTTCCAGATCGATTTTTGCAGTATCTTAGCGTACATATGTATATGCATTTACAGTTCAAAAGTAGCTGCGGACTGCTCGCAACAGACTAAAGTCACTTCTATCAAACGTTTTTTTATTTTTTATTTTTTTAATAAATTTCCGAAAAGGTACATGTTTTTTTAAAATTCTACACAGATCTACTTTTATACACCTAGTAAATGTTATCACTGTAACTCAAAAAAAAACGAACTCTTGTGCTTGGAGAGTGACTTGCTCTGTTATATATATATATATATATATGTATATTTGGATAATTTATATAGCGCCGTTTTTGTGAAAATCACCTCAAGGACGCTGTACAATAAATAAATATCCCGCCACGTCTTGCAGCTACAGAGCGCATAGACAATAAGAAATCTAGCCCCTATTTGCATTTTTTATTTTTTATTTGACAATAAAGTTTAGAGATTTACTGATATTTAAAAAAAAAAAATAAAAAACAAATTTATAAAAATAGAAGTCAGATAACGACAAGTCTTGCAGCTACTGAGCGCATGGACGGTTGGAATTCTAGACCTCATTTGTAGTTGTTTATTTATAAGAGTTTATATAATTTTGAATATACGAGTAATATGGAAAAGTACATTATTTTTCTTAAATTAAAAAGTTAAAATTAAATTTATATATTTATATAATCACTTTGTAAAACGCCCTTGAGGTATTATATTACGAAAATGGCGCTTTATAAGTTATCCATAATCATAATTATTATAATTATGAGAGAAAAAAAATTTGGATATATAAAGAAAAAAACCATAAAATAATAAAACATTCATACTAATTAAATTTTTATGCAATTTTTACTCGTGTTCAAAAAATTTCTTTAGATTCACTTTAAATTTATTTATTGATATATTATTTTTAATAGTTTTTAGTTCATTGGGGAGAATATTATAATTTTTTACACCTTTAAAGACAAAGCTATTTTGACCATGACTTGTGTTGAATTTAGGAATTTTGGTATCTGAGTGACTTGTTTATCTCAAATTCTTTTATTTTTTCTTCTTTATAAATTCGTAGAATGGAATATATTTTATAAAGAGCGTATATGGCGATTGGCCCCAGGTTGAGGGACCATATTTCGAACGCTCATGCTTACTATAGTTATATACCTCAATGCATTAGGCATACTATTATTTCTGGCTTGCCGACCCTTCATATACTGAGCCTACTCCTAGTATAAGAAAAAGTAAACAAGCAAAACTTATTATTACTAAAACGTATTATTACGGTAGAAACTTCGTAAATATTATATAAGTTTATATGATTAAGATATGCTGAATGCACTCGTTGAAGTATTGCTTGCACGTGTACTTCTATGCATTATTTTGCTTCACATAATTCTGGGAACCTGTCGACTCTATTACTGTTTTAATATGGGTTTATTCTTGTATTGTTTATCATTCAGGAATTCAATTATATTTTTGTCTTATGCCTTAATTACTAAATTAATTTTGACGCCCGAGCTCCCACGCTGAAAACTGACCATTATTTTCAATTCTGGTATAATAAAACAATAAAGCGACAGGCATTATTTATAGTTGACAGTAGCGTAGAAATATCATATCACTTTTATTAATTCAATGTTATAACGTTTTAAAAATTCATAGTATCTTCGCCTGAGTGACGTTACCATTCTATCACTTGAAAATGGAAATCGCCTGTTCTTCTTATAAATCGTCGTGATCGTAAAACAATGGCTGATGTGCAAAAAATGCGACATTGCTTTCTTTTATATTTGAGCTTGAAAAGGTTATATAAAGGCTTTATATTGCAGCTTTGAAAAAAAAATGTAACTAACCCAAGTTTCAAATTATATATTTATTATATAGTTATGTCATTTAAGCGTCATTTTTTTTTTAAACCTCATGTAAAGTTGAAGAAAATCACATGCGTCGTTGTTCTACGATCACGACGAAATGAGTAAAATAAATAAAATTTTGTATTATGCTTACATTTCAGTATTTTTATTATAATATAGTGTTATTTAAACTTATAATACTCTGAAACGTGTCAATTAAAATATCAATTGAAATGTTACTTATAAAAATAGTCATTTTTATGTAAACTTTTTTACCCAAATCATTAAATTAAAAAAAGATTATTTTCACTAAAAACTCACCTATGTATGTCTTTCGCAAAAAAAATAATAATAATAAAAAACTAAAGCAGAACATACGTAATTACATTTAAATTTTAAAACACGTTTAGCGAATCTTTAAATATTTATGATAAAGTATATATCTATTTGCAGCTCAATCACAGTGCCACTTTTTGGTAATTATCGACGCGATAAAAAAAAACTTATGTATAAGTGTTAGTTAAGAAGTTCTAATCGACGTGATAAACATCTGTGATTGAGCACCCGAGCGATAATAATGGCACAAGACAAAACTTGTCGTTTTTGAGTTACGTAAGTATGCAGAAATTTTCCTGAATATATCTCCTATCCGCTCAATTATCGTCCAGCAGGGAGACACATTTTCATTAATAATAAGAAAATCGAAGTGGTTGATGAATACATATATCTAGGACACAAAGTCAAACTTGGTAAAGATAACCACACAGCGGAATTACCAAGAATAATAGGGCTAAATTGGGCTGGGCTGCTTTCGGCAAACTAAAATATATTTTGGAAAATAAAGAAGTCCCTATATGCTTAAAAAGACAAGTATATGAATCGTGCATATTACCGGCGACAACATACTGACTAGAAACCATGTTTGTAACACAAAAAAGTATCCAGAAATTGAGGTGCACGCAACGATCCATGGAAAGGCAGATGACAGTTTCGGCCAATTTTTGTCCGAAACCGAAACTTCTGCTCTCCTGTAAAAATGAGTTATTTTCGAGAAGAGCAGAAGCAACAGATTACAACAGAGACGGAGAATATTTTAGAGAAGGAGTTTTTAGTTGTGCCACTGTTCTCGGTTGCGATTTATATAGGTGAGAGATGTTCGAGAAATAAAAACAGATAAGTTTATTTTTCATATTATTGATAGGCCGTGTGTATTACAAAAATTCCTTCGGTGGAATGTAGTTCCCTTCAAAGCTGTCACAGCTTTCTTTCTCCGCCATAAAACCTTCTGTCATTAGTATTTCAGACCATGCGGTTCAGCCGCATCCGAGCAAGTTATCAATTATAAAAACCGCAATCCAAGAATGGCTTTAACTGCCACTTTTTGTTCCACCTTGCCACGACATTCTTGCGTTCTTATCACGGCGCTTGACGGTTTCATTTTTGATCGCATTCTGGTATATTTTTCTTATTCATCCTTTCTCTCTTCTCAAAACTATTTATTTTATTTTAATTTTATTAATTTTTCACGCCCATGAGGCTTTTACATACATGGAAGTTATATAAAACATGAGTATATAAACAACATAAAATTTTAAAAATATAACATAAAGCAATAAAAGATAGAACAGTGTTTAGAAGTAAAGTTGGTATAAAAAAGAAGATGAGTATATAAACAAAATATTTATTTGATATGTAATATATTTTCTTTACTAACTTTGTATACTATGTGGAAATCTGTTATTAGTTCTGAGTTTATACACTATATCTGTTGGTTTACTAAAAATATGTATGTAGAACCGTTGATTTCCCAAATAAAATAAAAATAAAAAATACACTCTAAAGAAATAAAAGATAGGAACAGTTATAAGAAGTATAGTTGATATAAAAAAAAAACATTAAAAAAATATGAGTGTATAACAAACAACAACAACAACAAACCATCACGCCGTTTCCCCGTAAGGGTAGGCAGAGAGGATAGAAAGCCACATCACTCTATCTTTGCATACAGATCTCGCTTCTTTTACATTCATACATCTTCTAGTGCACGCGCGCCGATTATTCCGACTTTTGACATGTCCATCTTCAAGTATTTGTTAGATTTGGTCATGCCATGTCTTTCTCGGCCTACCTCTATTTCTGCATCCATCAACATTCGCATTGTAGATATTCTTAGCCGTTGTTTCGCTGTCCATTCGTTCTACATGGCCAAACCAGCGCACAGCTCCTTTCTTGATTTTGTCAATAATGCTTGTCTCAGCCTAAATTTCTAAAAATACAATATAGAGAAATAAAATATAGGACTGTGTTTAGAAGTATAGTAAGTTTTTTGAAAAATAAGCTGTAGAAGCTAGATATTAAAAAAAAATAGATAAACAAATAAAATACAAATATATTAAAGAAATACAGTTTAAAGGTTTAAAGCAGCTAGGTACATAATGTTATAAAATACAATATAAACAGAATTGAATCGTAGGAAATTAATACGATTAATAATGTAATGATAAATGAATAAAAATTAGTGGTTAAAAACAAAGTTGTTTTATTTATTTTATTTTTTATTTTATGAAAATATTATAAGTTCAAGACATGTTATGTCTCGTCTAGTTAGCGTCATCGTGTGCTTTTTAATGTTTACATATTTTTAATTTGTCTGCAGTGTATTTTTTTAATTAGTAAGATTTGTAGTGTTTGTCCACTGTTTAGTATTTTTGGCTGTCCTGCATCGTCTTTGCTTTTTTATACGGTAGTATTATTGTCTGGTGTTATATTTGTGTATGTCAGCATTTTTGCTTAATTATTAAGTCACCGTCTGGCATGTTTGCCAATGCAATTTCGTGTACAATTTTTATCGGCTTAATTTTTGTCAAATTTATCCATAATTTCGTTTAGCAATGCCTACGCCGTTGAATGTTGTTTCGTAAGAATATTTTAGTAACTAATGGCGTCCATTAGCCCTGTTTACTTTACGGCTCGCGTCATAATTCAGAATGTCGCCCAGTTTTGAGCTGTGGTCCTTTGACATGACCCGCCCGACCTTCCTCTCGTCCTGGCCATGGCGGAGGCCGGGCTCCGTTGATTACTTTATGGTGTTATTTACCATCGCGGGATGGCGCATAATGTCCTCGCCAATTTTTCACTCTGACATAATCTGAGATACTTTGCTAATCAGGCGGACAAGATGAATTTTGACGTAGATCATTTGTGTCAATTCTCGCTGGCTGCGATTAAAATCTAATTTAAATTCGGATTTTAAGTACACAAAAATCGCACTTTTCCCCCTTTCCAATTGTTCCAAGAAGCTAAACTTTTAGATATAAGACAAATATATTGTTTTCAATGTTGAATATGTATATTTAAGAACTAAAATGTATTTACAAGTAATTCGAATAGATTAAGTCAGAGAAGGAATCGTGTGTTAGAAATACCACATTGTGAAAAGAGGCTAGCACAGAGACATGCAAATTTTATAGGCCCAATATTTTTTTATTTTTTTTTACTGATTATACAAAATTTTCCTTCTTTTAAAAAACACGCACTATCCTGGATTCGAACTAAAGATATTAACTCTTTTTTTCTATGATATATTTTGTTGCTCTTTAATGATAAGGAATATATTTATGTTTTTTAAAAATATTTTTTATTTCCTTTTTTAATTACTTTAAAATAAAAAAGTACCTTATAATCTTTTACATAATATTTTCTTTTCTCTTTCGTATATTACACAAAAATATTATACCCGTCTATTTATTATAGGAGCAAAAATCCATAACCATTTCTTGTATACCCACAACAGGCCATGCCTTTGTGGGATTTTTGTTCACTATTTTTACTGTTAATTTGTATTTCATTGCTATGTAATTATCCCCTATTTTTTTAATACTCTGTTTTACCCCTTATGTAAATTGTTTTTTTTTTGCTATACCATAGTATTATGAAAGGCGTGGAGCCGTGTATCAATAAAAATAAAATCAAGAGTTTCACCTGATTTCAATAAATTCACTACATTATGTTCTGCTTGTAAAATCAGTATAAGTTTTAAAATGTTAACGGTAATAACTATTAGTAAAGTTAAACGAAAGCTTTCAATGGTCAATAAATACAAGTAAAACTAAAGCAACGTAAGGAGATTGATTTATACATTGTGGGGAAAATTGTTTTAAGAACTATTATCTACAATAAACATAAAAAGTAAAAAGTTTTTTTTGTTACCTTACATGGTAATATAATTTCCACGTACGGCGCAATAAATCCGACCCTTCGAGGCCTGAATGAAATATCAATAAAGTTTATTCGACAAGTTGTAAACGTTTGTTTTTATTATCAAACTTGGAAATCGCGCCGAACTTAGTCCCACTAACACCTAATTGATTCCGAAGTGAGAAAACTTAACTCAACATCTAGTGCCTGGTACCGCAAAACTGAACCAATTATTTTATTTGCACACCCTAGGCCATGGACTTATCACGGGCACAAGTACTTTTATTTTTGATCTATAAAAATAATAATAATTATGAATAACTTATACAGCGCCATTTTCGTAATATAATACCTCAAGGGCGCTTTACAAAGTGATTATATAAAGATATAAATTTAATTTTAACTTTTTAATTTAAGAAAAATAATGTACTTTTTCATATTAATTTTTCACGACATGCTAAGAATTTATTCAAATGATTCAGAGAACAAGTGGGTTTTAAGTTTCTTCCGAAACATAACTTCACTCTCACAGTTTCGGATTTCTGCTGGGAGAGCATTCCATGCCGTAGGCCCTGCGACCGCAAATGCACGTTCGCCGAATTTAGTGCGCCGTTTGCGTAGAG